>NW_013667605.1:189923-200849 GCF_000517525.1 Limulus polyphemus
ATGTATATAGAAAATTCCTCTTCCTTGTAGCGGGCACGCAACATTTTTGGGGCCGAAATATCAATTTTTTTTAAATAACGTATAGATATTGTTTATAGTTCGATTGTTTGTTTATTTTAGAGCAAAGCCACATTACTCTATCTGCTGTGTCCACCATGGGAAATTTAACCCCGGATTTTGGCATTATAAGACTGTAGACATACCGCTGTCCCAACGGGGGATATTGTTTAAAGTCCAGTAATGCTAATAAAACAATTTTGTATTGCTACCGTTTGAAATAAACAATACGTAAACTATTATTGTAACGTTGTTCTTTCATTAGCGGGATCTTTTAAATTATCTGGTGAAAATATTTCAAAGTCCAGTTCACATGAACTATAAAAATTATTATATTTTTCCCTTTACAATTTTACACGCTTGAACATTATGGTACATTTTAGGCAACATTTATAAATGACGCTAGTTGCACTACACTAAAAAAAAAGCAACTTACTTATAAAAAGTAATTCAATATACTCTATAACTAACACAGATTTAAAAAAAGGTAAACACATTGACTGATTCACTTTACCGGCTGGAGAACAACTCTACCTTCGACTATATTCTGATTCTTTGCTGACCCTGTATTTATAATCCACCCTCGAATGTACTAGAAAACCTAACGTCAAATCCTTAGAACTTTCTAGACCTAATTTAACGACATCATTACGAACTGCAGCTCCCTCTAGTTAACATTTAAATTACAACATTAAAAATATAGCTTATAATATTATCATAACCATTAGATAAAAGCAAGAAATCAAGCTTGTGAGCACATGGTATTATTTGAATAGCCAGTGATACGATCATACAATTTAATGGTTTTCGTCCAACTGGTTCTCGCCATAGTTTTATTCCATAGTTTATCAACACACCTTAAAAGAAACGTTCCATTCTTCTTGGCATCAGTACACAATTACTTAGTTGTGATGTTCTTATGAACATGGAGTATGATATTTAAGACAATAAGAAAAACGATACTCTTTTAAGTGCAAAATACAGTCAAAGTATGTGTCCAGCAAAAGAGTTTTTCCCCTATGAGTAGATTACTCTGCTAATTCTAATACTCTCGTTTCAGCATAATATTGTCAGTTTAGGACTGGTGTAAGAATTGTGGGTTGTTGTGCTGTCATACCACCTATCCTGTAGTTTCTTGGAACGTTCCCGTCAGGACAAAGCTTACCCAAAGAAACAAGCATTCATTCCAACAAACCTACATGACGCAGCTGACATTACAGACGACTCCTCTAGTAACATTATGGTCGTTAAACGATCAGGCCTAGAAAAAAAAATCCTTACAAAGTTGATTTTTGTACTGTTGGGTCCGGAAAAAGTGTGAAACTACCATTTAATCTTGATTGAACTTAGCATGCTTACAGACTATCACAACTTCGTTGTAAAAATGTACTTTTGGTCAATTATTAATTTGCTAAATCTCCTTGATGACTTCATCAATATCGTGACTTTATCGGATGTTGTCGATGTAGATTCAGTACCTTAATTTTACTTCTGTGTGGTGTTTGTTCCCTATATTTTACTATTAGATGGCCTGTACTACAGGTAGCAACGTCAAAATGTTGATTTTAACTCTACGAAATACTTAATTAGAAGACACTTCATCGGGATTCGGTCCATGTTTTGGACCAGGGAGGGTCAGGTTCAACGTTGACCTCTTCCTCCCTCTCAAGGAATTGATGTTATTTTCTTTACACTTTTACCGAATCCTATGTAATAACACTTGTTACATTACTCGTAATATGTTAATGTTTTTGAAAAGTAAGTCAGTGAGTTTATTTGTTTCTGAATTTCGCGCAAAGCTACTCGACGTCTACTTGCACTAGCCGTCCCTAGTTTTGAAGTGATAGACTAGAAGGAAGGCAGCTAATCAACACCTAGTCTTAACTATTAGGCTACTTACTCTTTATCAACGAATAATGGGATTGACCATCATATTAAAACGCCCCCACGGCTGAAGGAGCGAGCATGTTCGGGGATGGGATTCGAACCCGCGACCCTCAGATTGGGAATCTAGTGCCCTAACTGCCAATCTTATTCTGTGAGAATTATCGCGTTTGTTCTGCTATATGGTGAGTTACATGTTTATCTAATCAAGCTAGTTAACTTAGGCGTATGTCTTGTAGTTTTTGTATTTGAGATTATACGCCTACATTTAGTTGTGAAATTAGTGTTGAAACATTGCTTGTGCCCTTAGGTTTACTACTCATGTCAAATTGAACGTAGCCTGTAGAAAGGTTATAAAATAAATAAACTAATTTGTTATTGTTCCGTGGGCTGTACTTCATATAATTTTTACCAAGTAATGTAAAAGAATCCGTCAAACAATCGAAATGATAGAACACACTGGAACAATAGTGCTGTAGGTTATATGTCTAATGTTGTAATTTAAATGGTAACTACAAGGAGTAGAACGCCTAGAAAAATTTAAATTGTTGTCAAATTTTTGTCGCAGATTCGAAGCTAGTTTATAAAGTCAAGTTTCTGTCACATATTCGAAGCTAGATAACAAATACGAGCTAATCGTGAAGTGTGTAGAGTTGTTTCAAGAGGAAAACGAGTTGAAAGATATTCGAAAATATAGCTAAGAGTTTATTGTGTTTTTTTTAGCACAACCACATTGGGCTATCTGTTTAGTCCACCGCAGAGAATCGAACAACGATCTTAAGTGTTATAAGTCCGTAAGCTTACCACTATCTCATTAAGGGACATAGTTAAGAGAGAGTGTGAAGTTTTGTTGTTGTTGTTTTTTAGATGCGCAGTTGAATCTATCAGTGTGTTTTCGTGAAGTATTAGGATCTCTGTTTGCTATCGCGCTTATCGAGTTACTTTGTACAAGTAGTTGATTTGTTTCACACTAGTTAACGTCATTTATAACTTGGGCCTACAATAATTATGACAGTGTACAAGTGTTAAAGCTTGTAGAAATTAAGAAATTAAAGTAATTTGTTCCCGTCATTTGGACTGAACACTGAATTATTTTCACCAGATAATTTATAAGAGCGCGCTAACGAAAGAACAACGTTACATGCCCCCCCCCCCCCCCCAGTGCACTAGAAATCGGGTTTTGATACGCGCGGTGGGCAGAGCACAAATAGTCCATTGTGTAGCTTTGTGCTTAACTTCAAACAAAGTTACATCAATATGTCTTCAATATAACCTTATCTTTATCTTTACAAGATCTTAGCCCTCATAAGATAATTATTATATTGTATTTAAATAACATGTGAAAGCATGAGATTTTAAAATAGAACGCATGTGAAGAAGTTTCTTTCATTACTCGATTACCCATTGCAATCATCAAAAGAACATTTATAACTTTTAAGCCTGATCTCTGTGTCTGGTTTGTTACGAGAAAAATTATCTGATTGATATACATTTGTACATTGAAATGCACCATGGCCATTTTGGTTGCTGCCAAAAACAAGAAAAAGCATCCGGGAGGTTAGCTAGTTTTATAAAATGACTCTTGTCAATTAACTCAACAGGGACGTAAGAATCCTTTAAATATGAACAAGGCCAGCCTTATTTTGAGTTATTTCAACCCAAAACCTAGATTATAAAAAGACGGCATCGTTCCTCTTGTCCTTCTTTTATTTGGCTTATTCTTGGTTCCTGCGGAGTTACGACGACGGAAAAGACTTCCCTGCTACTTGTAACGTTCCTTTCTACAATTAGTTTTTCTTTGATTTCGAAACTTCAATATCATTAACATTTTCCGAAAGAAATTTAATATTCTAATACTCTCAGCAGTGCTTTTAGGGTTCAGTGGCCATATTATGATTCGGAATAAATACTTTGATGGAACATGTGTATCCCTGTTGAATTTTATGATAATTTCGAAGTCTCATTACTACAGTCCCCCGGTGGTTCAGCAGTAAGTTTAGGAACTTACGACACTATAATCCGGGGTTCGATTCCTCGCGTTGGAAAAAGCAGATAGTCTAATGCGGCTTTGTTCTAAAAATAAACAAATATTCATTTCTACAATATAAATGCAGTGTTATAACAATGTTTATTAGATTTATTTTGTGTTAAAGGTATTCGACATATTCATTTAAACTTGTAGAAATACAGTTGTAGGTCCTTTACCCAACTTACACCTTTTAGACTTTTGTTTGTTAGAGCCCTGGACTTAAACCCTTTGGTCTGAGTTTCCATAGCGTTTGAAGCTATATCGGTGACACTTTCTTGCTGTTTCGACAATCAAGTCACGATTCTAAGTTCCTTTCTTACCTATTTTATTTTACACGAAGAAATTACCCTTCTACACAAACACGTGTTAAATAATGGCTATCCGACCGATTTTCTAACGAATATTACACGCAATTTCCTAAACACCAAATTCCAACCACCAGCCAATGTACACACTGTCCCCAAATCTCCCTTCCTTTTATGGGTTCACAATCCCTACAAATTAAAAAACAAATCTCCTTTTTAATAAAAAACTTCTACCCTCAAATTCAGCTCAGACTAATACACAGACCTAGCCTCCGCATTAAACACTTATTTCACTACAAAGATCAAGTAGCTAAACTTCTTTTGGCAAAACGAAACGCCACTTAAAAACTAGAGTCTGTGAACATTTAGGAGTATCTTATAGAACCAACCATCCACTATTTATACCCAGCCACTCATCCATTCGTTCACATTCTGAAATCACAGGTCAGAATATTTTATTTGACGATTTCTCTATCATCACCACAGGATCTTCAGACCTTGAACTCTACATTAAAGAAAGTCTACTCATAGCTAAAGACGACCCAACCCTTAACGACTCACAAAGCTCTTTAGATCTAACATTGTTTTAAATTTTCACACTTAAACTCAAATGTTGTGCAATATATCTATAATCCTTTGTTTTTAGTTTTATCCTTCCATTTACCATTTCTTTTAAAAACTAAGTAAACTAGTGATTATGATATTATAGTTTTAGTTAATAATCATCTTTGTAACACGATTTTCAGCTCTCGCTGAAGATGAAATTAGTGTATTTCGAAACGTTCGAACTCTGTAAATAAAATGTTTCGTGTTTTGTCAACCGTCTCTATCTTTATTATGAGACTGAAAATCTTTTCCAAACACCTGATCTCTCTATATAGCCCAGTATGATTTTCAATTTAGATAACTATATGATAATAATTAAACTATACTTTGTTTTAAGACTCGGTATTGTTGCGAATAAATGAATTTTGATACCAATGCCGTGATTTTCTCGGAATCAAGACGATAAAAAATACAGGCACCGTTTCGTTCAATGCTTATCACGAATAGTGTAACAACTAGATTAATTCTACTTTGAACATTTTATCGTAGTTAACAACAACACCAAAGTTCATACGTTTTTAGGTTAACGAAAACAACAGAAAATATTAAGACGCCCATAAACAAATAAAAATACCAAATGCGTCGTTGAATTCAATGTTTTTATTACCTTTAATGCAAACATTACAACCAATGTCAAAATACTATTCGTTGTCAACTAGCTGTAGCAAAAAAAAAAAAAGGAAAGAAAGAAATACAGTTCTTCAGTGAGTCGAATTAACAACGTAAGAATGCTATTGGATTATGGAAAACTCAGAAATGTTAGTTCATTCAAGATAAATAATATTAATCAAGCAAAGCTTACGTTTCACAAGCAATCTGGCATTTCTCCTGGAAGACAAACTGTGAGGTTTACATTACGTAGTTCTTCTTCTAACACTTTCTTCTGATACTTAGCACTTGACTTTTTGTATATACGCCAGTCATCTAATTATAGAAAAACACAGGACTAGCACTGGCATCTCAACCAAAGGCATTTCTCCTGGAAGACAAGCTGTGAGGCTTACATTACGTAGTTCTTCTTCTAACACTTTCTTCTGATGCTTAGCACTTGACTTTTTGTATATACGCCAGCCTGGTTGAGATGCCAGTGCTAGTCCTGTGTTTTTCTATAATTAGATGTATTAGAAAACTCACGGAAAGGGAGAACCCCAGGTTATCTGTTTCATTTGGTATTGCTGTAGATACTTTGGAAGTTAAAACTCTGACCAAGTTTCATTTTCTGTCGTTTTCTTTGCGAAAAATGTTGACCGTCCTCTTCTAGGATATTGAAAATTATTGAACTATGCGAATATTCCAACTTCTAGAATAAAATCTGTTCTGACTTGGTATCAGACCAGTTCTCAATCGAAAGACAAGGTTGTACCGGCATTTTTTCATTCTTGTTAACCACCTTATTTGTTTCAATTTCCTATAAAGGAACACCTGGAAGAAGGTCATTGCCTATAAAGGAACACCTGGAAGAAGGTCATTGTAAATCAGATCTTCTTTCCGATTTACTTGAACTAAAAGGTTACTTTTTTTTCCTTTACAGATACAACTTCCCCCAAAATAACTGGGAGTATTCCATGATAACTTTCACCTTCGACATTCTCCACATGTTCATTTGTCGACTTCGCTTCGAAACAAACTCGCGGTTTCGCGTGATTACTGGAAACTATCGCCATCTTTTGGGGGTATAAAAGGTTCCGAGCTTCATTAATATTACGATTTACTTTATCAAGTGTATTTTTTTTCTTTGATACGACTGGAGTTGACAAATCATACACCGATTCATCAACGTCATGTAACTTTACTGTTTCGTACCTTGCATGAGAACTTAATTTCTTGGGTTTGAAACGTACAAGAGTTGGTTCTATCTCTCTTTTAGTTGTTCCGTTATTCAAACTAGGCGGGAAAACACGACTTTTTTTCGTTTTCACAGATTCGAGCTCAGGGAGTGCACGTGAATTAGTCAAACGCCGCACTCGTGTTTTTGAAAAGAATGAAGCTTGAGTAAGGCAAGCTGACTTAGAAGATTTTGAGTTCTTCTTACTAAAGACGGTTCCCATCTAACTCGAAAAACAGATCTTTACTAACATCAGATACTTAGCACCATAGCGTTCTTTGACTGGGATATCTTGTCTTATCTTTTATGTCAAAAACTAACCTGAATACACAAGACTTAAAGGCAAAGCTCTTGGGTCGCTATTTGGATTGATTCACCTTCTATATTGGGACAGAAACATTAATTATCACCTTTAGACTTTGGACCTAAAAGTGAACAATGTTGTTATTTTATCTTTCGACGAGAATATATCATTATCTGGTGAATTACTGCGTGAGGGCGCAGTACTTATGTAAAAATAACTTATAACAACACCTAGTAAGCCATTCTGGTGGCCTGTGGTGACAAAGGTTCCTTGAACACAACAGTATTTATATAACTATCATTGATCTATAATTAAAATAAACAAATAAATCGAGTAGAAATAATAGAAACTTGAATTTTTAGTTTTAATAAGACACACATGTAACTTACTGAGTTTGGCAGCTGTATGAAACCCCGTAAAAAATAATATGCTTAGATATTTAAATCGACAAAATTATATTAACCGACCAATCCTAATTAGTTTAAATCAGCGATAATTCACAGGAAAGAAATCACTGAGTATCATTATGTAGTTGGGATCGTTTAATGATAAGTTTTTGTCATTATATCTGGCCATTCTGGGGTTCTAGGAAAGAAAATATTCGGAAATAAACTCTAAAACAAAATGACATGTTGCGTTTCTTAATGGCTCAATCGTATTATTTTTTAATTTTGCAGCTTCATTTTAAGAATCACCCATAAAATAATGGGTGAAGACAGAGCCAGATTAAGAGTTTGGGAAGTCTTAGGCCATTTTAGATGTTATAAGGAAGACCGAGAGAGAGAGAGGCCTTGAGTAGGCATAAAAAAAGCCTAGATTTCTGTAATAAAAATGTATTTATTACACTATAAAAGAAAGCACATTACTTCTAACCCTAAAAGTGAACACAGCCATGCAAAAAAAATAATAAAAAATACTGTTTAGGAACTGTGTACTAACATGGCATGTACTCCCCATTTTCATAAGCTCAAATTCACATATGTAACTAAATATTTCTTGAAAACATAGATCATAGCACAGATTAGACTGCCCTTTTACGAGCGTTACTACGAGAAAAATTGTCTAGAATGTCTTCAAAGTTCAATGTTCTAGTAATGGAATATTCAATGGCCGAAATAAAAAGGTCTCACGATCAATCTTGAGCAACAGTGGAGTGTAACCTATTTTTCACACACTTGAGAACTGAAAATGATCGTTCTCCTTCTATGTTTACCACTGGTAATGTCAGGTAAATCCGCAGTGCTATTTCAACACTTGAAAACACTCCGCCAATTTCAGATTCTCGATTATGCTAAACAAGGAACAAAATGTGCAAGTTGTTTTCTGTTTTTTTATCCTTTGTTGAACTTCTGAATATTTTCCGGCCATATTTCTGGCGTTATCATAGCTTTGACCCCGACAGTCAGAAATGGGAATTTCCAGGTCATTCGATGAACTAAGAACCACATTTGTCAGAGATTTAACGTCATGCCCTTCGATCACAATGAATTTTAGAAACCTTTCAACTAGCGTCCCATCTGCACTTATCTAGAGTAATATGAAAGTTAACTGATCTAAGTGTGTAATATCTGGAGTCGAATCAACACTTATGCTCTAGTATTTCGCTGACTCAACTTCAAACACAACAACAGCTAAAACCCGTTTTGCCATCAACTGTATAAACCCATTGCAAATTGTTGATGAAAGATACGAAGGGATACCACATCCTGCACTGCCATATCCGTTGGGATCATCTGCCAGGAAAGCATCATAGTGTGCCAGCAATTCGATTATTCCAAGAAAGATGCCATTGTTATCAGAACCTATCTCTTCATTTTGACCTCGGAAGAGTAATCCTCTTCAACTAAAATCATTATAATAGAAACCAGTCTTTTCAATGTATTCCTCTAGTTCTCTTATTGTTTTCTTAACTGCATAAAGAATGTCTTATCTACTTGCCCAATTTATTTTACTATAGAACAGCATACAGAAATAGACTCTCGATGTAAAATGATGTTTTCATGTTCTAAAAGGCGATAGATATTTTTCCAATCATGGAATCCTGTAAGTAATGCTGTTTGATTAGAAGAGGAAAGTTTACAAATGTAGCATAAAAACCATGTCAGTTGACTCTGAAAAGATCATCCACTTTCTCCTCATTCTTTCTCCATTAGCAAGCTTCCGATAAAAATGTTCTTTATTTAAATATCTGGTTCTTCCATCGTTATAAATCTTAGCAGAGGTTTTCATGTTGAGTAAATCTAAGTTCTGTTCAAGCTTCTTCTTCTAAAAAATAAGCACGTAAATGTTCTATTATGGCAGTCTACAATGCTGGATCTCCAGGAAATGTGATCACTTGTTCTTCGGAAGAAATACCACTTTCCTGCTGTTGTATTGCTGCATCTCAGGCTCTGGCATATTGCCTTCCAAATCTTTTCCTGCTGTTGTATTGCTGCATCTCAGGCTCTGGCATATTGCCTTCCAAATCTTTTCCTGCTGTTGTATTGCTGCATCTCAGGCTCTGGCATATTGCCTTCCAAATCTTTCTGTATATTTTTGGGTGGTCCGTCTGTTGCAGGTGTCAATGATTCTTCAGTTATTTCTGCAGACGAACAATTTGCCCAAGGCATGAAAATTTCACTGACTTTTTTTAATTGTTTGACTGTTCAACTTATCTCTTATTTCCCGTTCTTGCTTCCTCATTCTTTTCTGATGTCTACTATCATATGAGCGGACAATATCTTGTTCATGTCCGGCCATACATTTACATTTGGGATATATGACAGACTGAGAAATGTAACGTCGAGATCTCCGATTCGCATGTAAGTGTAGTAAGTAGCTATTATTTGTTGTTTCTTTATGATTTGCCAATAGTAGTCGACACAGGTATTGAACGTGCGACGGTTATGGGGATAGATCTGTCTATCTATCCCATGATCTATTTATCTGTTAAATTATCTATCTATCCAATCATCTATTTGTCTATTCAAATTTAATTTATAGAAATTGGCGAAAGCTTCATCCCGAAACCTTAGGTGCTGATCCCTAGGCCATGGTCTATGCCTTAATCTGGCCGTGTATGACTGTCTCTAATAGTGGTGGGCCCTGGGCAGCTGATTGTCATTTTCAATAGGAGAGACCGGGGCTAGTTGTTACAGGGGCAGTTGATACAGTGCCTCTAGCTCTTGTTGAGATTAATAGACGGCGATAGTTCACGCACCATCGAACACGCGTTGCACAAGCTTTGTTTTAATGGCGGCATGAATAAGATCAGTCACGAAATAAAAAAGATATGTACATGTTCTGTTTTTGCATACCTAAACTAAAAAAAAAGGTCCAGGAAATATCTATTTACTCTTTACATGCCGTGTTTTGATACTGTTCTTAATAAGTGGGCTCATTATGATTGCACAGCAGGTGAAACTCGTGGTCCATATATTTGTGAAAATTGTGATTGTGACACAGACTAGAACTATAACCATTTTTGTTTTAAGTTTTTCGATCATGGAACAATGATTCTTATATGTTTAAATAACGTTTCAAGATTTATTTTATCGTGTAATAAATAATAAATTCATTACAATATAATTATGTTTGAATTGTCGTTTTAAAAGTTTTTTATCGTATAATCATTAATAAATTTATTAAGCCTACAATTATTATATCGCATTAACATTTAGAAAATCTGGAATAATTACTGAAATTAGGCTTATAATTTAACATGCTAAATGTTATGAGAAAACTACAGTAGACCTATTATAACATTTATCATGATAGAGTAGGCTAATTTTGGTAGATATTCCAGATTTTTTTTTATTGTATAACAACATGCCCCACCTATTATATCAACTTACCCCTCATCTGGGGCATATTGTTACACTTGACTTTACTTCAAAATATTTACAAAATCTTTTATGTAACCAATTTTGTTCGATAT
>NW_013667605.1:201816-219019 GCF_000517525.1 Limulus polyphemus
AGCCCTCGTGTAGCTTTGCGCGAAATTCAAAACAAATAAACAAACAAAAGGTATCATCAAAGTTAGAACTGCTTAGTATAACAACAAATAAGACAAAAACAAAAATATATTTAACTCTCAAACTGTTATTTCAAAGAGCCAGCTATACAGTCGTAAATTGTATGCCTCTAAAATACCACAGGTACACATATATAGATAAAATGGTGATAAGTAGAACACTCACATATATAAATAAAATGATAATTAGAACGCCGGTTCAAAACTTCTAAGCCTTTAGATGGCGCTCAAATGCAGCGGGCGTTAACGGAGGAAGTGTGTTAGTCACAAGATTAAATACTTTAATCGTGAATAGGTAGTTAGGTTATCGAATGTTACAATCCAAAAGTATAAAGTTCAAACTTTTTCAAAATTTTATTTCTACTTTTAGAATATAAAATTATAATTTAAGTTTCAGCTCTCATTTAAAAGTAAGTGTCTTAGAATACATTCTACAGAGCGATTTCACATAATTAAATTTAAAACTTGCCAGTATTGGACCTGTCTAACTAAGTAACTCTTTAGTAGGAATCTTACTGCTACTGAGTACTAGTACTACTACTAGGATGGAAACTATAATTAAGAAACTGAAAAGTCCTTATACTGTTGTGAAGTTTCAAAACTATTTTGGAGTTTATCGGACAGAACGTGAAGCTGAAAGCAAGCATTCAGATATCAGAAACTGCTTACAGTGTAAGCTCACTGATCCTGAGATACTTAAGAACTTTAATGTAGATTGCCAGAAAAACTTTAAGGAAAATCTAACACAAAATGGTTCAGTTGTGTCAAATGGGGATTGTTTGTGGGAAAAAGAACCAAGGTATCGACATCGGAGAGAATGCAGCTGTGACAGCATCCGAAGTAGTACTCCATCTGATGTAGAAGGTGTTCAACTTTCTGTATCAGACATTGATTCAGACAGTGAATGTCAAGCAGAATATGAAATCAGAAACAAGTTTTGGTATTATTTTTTTACCTTTGGAGCTAGTCTAGGGTATGAATTATTCTATTCAAGCTTTTTTCCATTTTGGTTCTGGAATATAGATGGTGCTGTTGGACGAAGAGTGATTATGGTGTGGGTTTTAATTATGTATGTTGGTCAGGCACTAAAAGATATTATTCGTTGGCCAAGACCATCTGCACCACCAGTAGTTCAACTGGAGCCAGGTTATTCCGAAGAGTATGGTATGCCATCAACTCATGCTATGGTTGGTGCTGCTGTTCCATTTTCTCTCTTGATATTCACCATGCATAGATATGAGGTATGATTCTATTATTGGTAAAACTTTTCTTTTTTTTTGGTACCGTGAAGGTAAAGTAGTAAATATAAGTTTATTTAGAAGGTATAATTTGTAAAGTAATTTCAGTTAAGTTTTTGTTGAAATATTTAAAATATAATCTTTATTTAAAAAGATACAAGAAATATTAATAAACACATTGGGTAAAGCTATAAATAATGATAGTCCACTGCTAACAATGGTAGTATTAATGCATATATATATATATATATATATATATATATATATAAGTAAATATTTCTTTTAATCAATGTAATAAATAACTGCCTTGACTGGTCAAAATATTTTGATGTATTGATTTTTCATTGTATTCTGACACTGTGATAACCATGGATAAATAAAGACTCAATGGATATTTCTCAAATTTCAGGCCAGAACTTTTTTTTGTACATTTTTTTTTATTAGAGGTTTCTTTAAAAAGTGTTCTTTGTATATACGCTTTTGTAAACAAAACTTGAAGTTAGAGTAATAACAAAACTGGAATTGTGTGTTATGTATATTAAGTTGCTACAGGTTTGGACATCTAATAAAAGACTTTTGTATAGAAACTTTTACTATATTTATATTTTAATTTCAGTATCCTATCGTTATTGGATTACTTATAGCAATTTTATGGTGTGCGTTAGTCTGCTGTAGCCGTTTATACATGGGGATGCATACCATATTGGTAAGTATTTTGATTTTTATAATTGTATAGGACTTATAATTTTTTGTGATGTAAAGAAATTTCTATAAACCATTTCCAAACATTTTTTTAACTTACAAAATCTTATTTGTATTATAGCACTTATTATTGTAGATATGTGTATGAATGTACAAGTTTTGATACTTCATATTGCTATCATTTTTAAAGAGTTAAAACATGATCAAGAAATTAGACCTTTGGAAATACACTGTGTATAGCACATTAGACTTACTGGTGTAACTATTTTTGATTCAAGAAATATATATACCAGTTATACATTTCAGAGATTCAGTAATATTGTTCAGTAAATACGAAGTTTTAGTTACAAAATATATTATTATATAGCTGCACATTAAGTACAAAATATTTTGTTAGCACAGTCTTAGTTGGCTAGGTTTTACAAATAGAAATAATGTAAATCAGCATAAAAGTTTTAAAAATTGGAATAATAAAACTGAGTAAGGCCAAGTAAAAATAAACAAACATGAATATGTTTAGTCTCTGGAGTTTTCAAAAAAAGGAAGGGGGGTCTTTTTTTTTTTAATTACCTCTTTTTAGAGAATGTTTGCACCTTTTTCTTTATGATTGTTGCTTGTTTTCAAAGGGTCCATGTCAAACAGGAGTTTTCCTTGTTTTATTAGTTCATCAAAATGGCACAGAATTTATGACAAGTATAGAAAAATGGCAAAATGAATCAACTGTGTTCATCTCATTTTTAATTCAGAAGTCTTTGTTTCTTTGTACGGTTGAAAAATGATAATTCCAAAAAAAATTGCGAAAAAAGTGGGGAAGGTAGTTGCAAGAAAAGGAAGTGGGAGGGGATGCTAAACATGTAATTTTTTTTACTTGGTCTAAAATTGTATATTTTGTCTATTATATCACAGTTTCTTTGTGCTGTCAAGAAATATTTGATTTTATTGCTTACTTTAAATAGTCTGCCTTGAAGAATTCATATTTTGTACTTGTGTTTGCCTTTTGACTGTGATTTGTATGGATATTTTAATCTGAGCAGATGTGAATTGACAAGTTCTGACAGAGCTCTTTAAGACTATTCTGTTAATAAGTGGGGTCCAAATGTTATTTATTGCTAATCGTAGATCTACATTGTGTTCTGCTATATTGTTTCTTATATCTAGTGCTCTTTTATCATCTTCATTTTCAAGTTTTCTGCTTTGTCATTCTTGTAGTTTTTCTAGCTATTGTAGTTTAGTCATCACTAGTTGGTTATTTGATAGATTTCTAATTCAATTGTTTGTCAGTTTCACCAATCTATAAGTTGCTGCAAGAGCAACAAACTTGTTATAATCATATTTGTTTTGTTTTTTTCATTTATCAATTGGTTTTGTAGTGCTTGCCTGCTGAAAAATACATTTGAATCTGGAGATTCTAGCAGAATCTGTAGGAGTTGAATGAAAATTAAATATGGAGAATATCTTAAGTTTATAGGTTGGTAATCTTTTGTATAGTCTCTTTGTTAATTTGTCTTGCAGGAATGCAGTTGGTGTAGAAAACCTTTATGAAGTGCTGACTTTTTATGAGGTGTGTTCTTAGTCACTGAGTATGGTGGCTCATTTATACAGGCATCTTATCATATCTATTCTGACTTCCTTAACCAAGCAGATGCAAATGCTAGTTTATCAGAATTTAACTTCCTTACAAGCAGATAAGACCAATGGTCTTCTTTGTAATCCTGCAATAAGATTTGTCTACTATCGTGTTATGCATAATTATAGGGTCTTCTTCTCTTGTGAGTAATATCAAATACTAAAAATCTAGCAGTAGCACTGGGTATCCACTTGAACATCTATTTTGTATAAGTGGCCTGAGATGATTGGATCAGTGTTGGATAAAGTAATAATGTGGGTTTCAACAGGAACTAATAAAACAGTTGTTTTCTTTTTACCCCTGGTGAACTTGAACAGTTTCTCTGCTATGTTGTCAAACAAGAAGTATTTTCAACATAATCCAGATGTATGGTTTTTGTTATGCTACAGATAAAACATGCCCAAAATTTCTTAGATATTGCTGAATTCGAGAGAGTGAAGACAACCCATGGCCAGACTGTCATTCACAAAAGGAATCATTTATGTGAAAATAAAAGTCATTGCAGTGTAAAGCATCAGAAGTGTCAAGCTAGTCTGTTGATACTTTTAGTTCATGCTGTAAGGCATTAGTCAGTTTTCAATCTTTGTAAGTAACAGGTAGGTTTTTGGACATATGTTGAAGAGCTTACCCTTAATAACAAACCTAATTTAGATGGAATCCAAAGGGGTGGTTATGAATTAGATTTTGTTTAAGAAACTGTTAGAGTTCTGTACTGTTGTTCTTAAGTGGTATCTAAATGAGGAGATAATTTCTGATACAAACTTGGAGATTCCATGACTTGATCCCAACTACAGGTTTTAAGGAAACATCTGACTTGTGAAATTCAGAATCCTTTGAAGTTCATGGGTCTTGCACTTGTAGAGATACATTTCTTAGTAAACTTGATTAATTTTTTGGCTTTTCTTTCTTATCTAAAAGTAGGGTTACTAAAACAGGGTTCAATTTTAAGGAAATTTCCAGGTTGTATCGGATGTTGTCCACAAAACGGCAAACATAGACCATCAAAAAAGATTCAGTTACAACAATATTGATGTATAAAGACTCAGTTACAAGAATTTTGATGTTTTTGTATCTTGTTTATTTCCAAAACGTACAATTAATGTTCAGTTGGCAATTTTGCATCCATATTCAACTACTTTTTGATGCTTTATTTCCTGGGAAATTTCATTACAGTGGAAAAAATAAGCCCAAACCATGTTAATGTTACATATTATCTTAAGGAAACAAACAGCCAATGACCTGTAAAACTTTTAAACAGAATAGTGATCTTACCAATGACGTTCAACATCTTCATTCTAACGAACTTGCCTGTCTGCCAAGTACAGTAAGGTACAGCCTGTAGTAAGACTAGGCTTGTATCGGAACTCTCACATGTATTGCTATACTGTATTACGTACACAGTGCCTGAGCGCTGCACATGTACGCATGCACGCACACCACTCATATCTATTGTTCTTCATACTCGTAATTTGTATTGGCCTGGAGAGGCAAAGCTGGCCTTATTTTATTTTTTGTTATTCAGTTTCTTACTGATTGAAACTTTCATAAAATTTTGTTTGCAGTTATCATTATTATGTTCTGTTTAATTCATGGATTTTCCTGCTTTTCTTATGGTAGCTATGCCTTCCGTATTTCCTAGACTCAAGTGGTCTTATCTGTCTAACATTAGCCTTAGGCCTATACGTGCATAATCAAAAGGGGGTCAGAGTATCAACTGTGATGATTAGCGATGAAAATTCTGAGTTTGATTTTGTAAATTTGATCATTTTAGTTCCTTCCAAAGGTTTATCGGGAAGACGTTGAGACAACCATGTTAGTTTTATTGTCATAAGCATCTATAATAGAAATTAATCTCGCTAAATATTTGTGTTATCTGTGTTCGTTTTTGTTGCAAATTCCCTCACTCCCTTATGTTTGCATACAAACATCACGCAATACAATGTATTGTGTTACCACATATAGCAGTTCATGCTCAGTTGAACTCCATATAAAATTTACATGCATAAAGCAGCACAGAGGTGCAGCTTGTCCATGATAGAATGTTTTGTGACTAAAACAGCATTAATAGCCAATCACAAAAGCAAACTTTTACTAATGTTTACAGCCCCTTATGGTGGATTGTATCAACATTTCTCTTGTACAAAGTGCAATCTCTTTTAAATAAAAAAAATATACAAAATATATTTTTGTGGGAGTTCAAATTGTGAAGTTCATAGTTAAGGGATTTACTGATGATTTTTGTCAAATATTGGAGTCAACATTACGTGTGTAGTGTGGGTCTGGATAAGTGTACAATAGACTGTGATGCTGCTTTGTGTAAGGGTGTGTTTTAGGATGCTAGTCATCTGTCAGACGACATAGGGGTTTAAGTTGGTTGTTCGAGGAAGTTTTAGTCCTCTCGGACGACCGTTAAAATCGAGCCCTGCCAAAAGCAATTACACAAAATTAAAAGTTCTAATCAAACATATCATTAACCATGGTATTGGTTCATTATAGGGATCACCCTTTTGTTCTTCTTTATTATTATTTAATATTGTTCCACCATCCCACAGCAAAAATGGTTGTGAGTATTGGAATAAAACCTGGATAATATTACTAAATGCATCATTGTGCAAGATAATTTTTAGGTTTATTTGACTACCTAGCAAATAACAGTGGCTGTATAACCATTGACACCCTATCATTTTGATATAGTCTGCGATTTATATTGAGCCTCAGTCTACTATGTGCATATAGCTGCATGCAGATTGTGGATATTTAATGTTTATATGGCAAGCGTGACACATGTACCATAGCGATTATTAACTTATTGTTGCAATTGTATTGATGTTGCATATCAATTGTTTATATATAAGGTCCCTGCCCTATCGGATACAATGCTGTTGACAGGACAACAGTTTTTTTACTACTGCATGGTCGATTTTGGCCATGTTACACAAACGTCTAAAAATTTATACAAATGTCTAGGCTGTCACCCACAATGGAAATCTTTAGTCCATAGTTTAAAGGATAGCACCAAGCTCATTTTCGAGCATCAGATCTGCAATCACGGTGATGGCTTATGGTAAGTGTTGAATTATAGCCAACACTGCATGACTGAGAATTTTATAGATACTGCAGATAGAGTAGCCATCCTTGAAGTTGTCTATAAGGAGTGGCAAGAATTGTGAAAGCAGGAGATGCAAAAATGATGGTGATTCTAGGCAAAAGTGAGGCAGAAATTTTGTAGCTATATATTTTATTTAGAAAATATTTAGTTCCAGATAAAGTATGCATCAGCGATGGCCCACAGGAGTTTGGGGTCACGGCCCAAACTCCATCAGAAATGGGGGGGTATATTAATATAAACAATTCATAATTGTTAATTAACATGTTTTCAATCTTCTAGAGTGTGCAGAATGTCACTCTAAGAGGAAATCTGTCCAGCTGCAGCAAAACCGTGACTGGCCTTACCATGGCCAGCAGAGAGGAGGAAATAAAACAAGAAATATTAAAATGCTTATTTGTATACATATACTATTATATTATGACACTTGTCTTATATCTGCATTGAATATGTATATATGGCTTTACAACTTAAAAAATTATAAAGCCTGCATGTGTACATATATGTCTATAGTTAGAGATATAAATACTAGCTAACATGCATTACGTGTGCGTGCATGTATAAAACTCTTGCAGTTACAAAATCTAGTTCATGCACCATTCCAGCATAGTTTAGTAGTCCCTCCAATATAGTGTTTTCATATAGCTACAGGGTATGTAAATATAGTAGCTATATATATATATATTTTACAAACATATACATAACATGTGGTATGTTGATCACAATGCATCATGGTGATCATACATGTAGTACCACTATCAATGATATCAGGAGCAATAGCCATCCAATCTGCATGAAGCCAATCCAAAGGTTGTCATTGTTTCATGAAAGAGCATCATACATCAATTACGTATTTCATTAAACTAAACTGTTTCAAATAGGACAGTATAGTTATTATACAGATTTATGTCCATGATGGACATAACAAAAACTAAAGAAACAAGATTATTAAAAATTATTAATTTAAAAGGGGGATAAGGATTTTCAAAAAAAAATACAGAAACAAGATAGGTAGCTTAAAGTGAAAATGTAATCACCAAAAAAAAAAAAATTAAACAAACAAGCTTATGGTTTGAGACACAGTGTTGAAATCATTTTTTCAAGCTACAAGTGCCTATTTTGACTCTCCTAAATATTACAGCTTTTAAACATGGAGTCAAAATAGGGATTTGTAGCTTGAGAAAATAATGTCAACACTATGTCTCAAACCATAAGCTTGTTTGTTTACTTTTTTTTCGCAATTACATTTTCATTTTAAGCTACCTATCTTGTTTCTGTAATTATTTGAAGATCCTTATTCCCCTCTTTTTAAATTAACATTTTTTAATAATCTTGTGTATCAAGCTTTCTGCCCATTTGGTGACTTATGCATTGGTGAGACTGGCAAACATGTGGATCTCCGACTTCATGAACAAAAGTAAGTCTGATTAATACTAATAACGTCTTTGCTTTAGAACAAACAACAACTTCAGACTACCAAACTGACAGGAAACATTACTGAGTGTTTTCAGAAGGTAGACACCTTCCTTTATTTAGGGTGAGGAAATGGTTCTATCCTGAAAAAAGGTCTACCTTCCAAAACTCCTTTGGTAATCAAGGTTTCTTTGTACCAGTAAGGAAGATTACTTTTTAGAGCAAGTACAACAGTCTGGTCACTGGTGCGATCATTCTCAAGTACACAAGTTTTGCACATTCTAAATAGTATATAATGTTTAAGCCAGTGACTTTGGTGATAATTAAATTTCACTACACAAAACAAAAACCTATTCTACCCATGTTTCGTTTTCTAATGCCTAGTATTACGTGCTTGAACATAAGAGTGTGTTTTGATGTTGAGTTACTTTAGATCTGTGTTTATAGCTGTCTTCCTAACTGGTATTTAGAATTTCAGAACGTTCTTGGAGATTTCTTAACAAAGATGTTTTAATACTCCAGGACATACTAGGAGGATTGTTCTTAGTGACCCTGTTAATGGTTGTCTTGCTTCCCATCATTGATACCATGGACAGTTTTTTCTTGACACACCGCTTCTCTCCCTTGGTGGCCATTTTGTTTACCATGTTGCTCGTTGTTTTTTATCCATCATCGGACCGTTGGACTCCAGCCCGGAGTGATACAGCCATTATTCTAGGTTCTGGAGCTGGCTTGATAGTAGGAGCTTGGTTAAACTACAAGCTGGGAATCATCTGTGGTCCTGGCCTCCCTCCACCTTATCAGATTCTATGGCCTGACTACCATGTGGTTGGATTAGCTTTACTCCGAGCTTCCATTGGAATCTCTTGCATAGTGGCAACAAGAGCTATTTTTAAGAGCATGTTGTATGCTGTGATCTGTAATATACTAAAAGTTGATGCTCAAAATCTGAAGACGAAACATACTGTACAAGTTTTTTTCAAATACCTCACATATAGTGCAATTGGTTTCACAATCACATACCTTTCACCTGTAGTTTTTCGATTTCTGAACATTGAGAGGATTACTATGTTTACTGAAGTTTAGTAATATTGTAAAGTTAAATATTAAAATCATCTTTAAATAATTCCTTTAGATTTAAAACCTAGTGAAAGACTGAAAATTTTGAATAGATGTATACATCAATAAACATAATTTATATACATTATATATCTTTAAAATATAGTATTGAGACATTTTGAGTGATAGTTTTACAATTAATAATATCTTCCAATCAGAAGAAAGATATATATAATTAGAGTAAAACTAAAAATCAACCTGATGCAGTTGAATATACAATCATAATAAACTTAGAAAAAATCAAAACATTATATTTAATACATTTATCAATGTTATCTAGAGTAATGGTGAGGTTTTTGTCTGTTTCAAAACAGGAACATATTGAAAATTAAAATGTGTTTTTTAAGTTAACTATGTAGTAAGTGCAAAATCATTAATATTGTTACATTACTAAATTTGATTGATTAGAAAACTTGTTATCTTCATTGGTCCAGCAGCTGTTTTTGTGTTATGAAACTGTTAAAATCATTTAAGTTTGAAGGATCATAAGAAAATAGTAGCTACATCACCTAAAAAATGTACTGGTTTAATTTTACAGTAAATGACCTCGCACACCTTAATTTATTAATATTTCACAAAAGGTCAAAAGTACTATGTCTTAAATCAGGAGAAAGAGAGAGAGAGAGAGATATACGTATATTGTAGAATGACTTAATAAACTGGTTTGCTGTAATAGATAAGCTACAATGTTTTAATATGAAACAATTACATGGTAGTGATACTAGTGATGGATCATCAACATTGCAAGCAGTACAAGGGTTTGCTTAGTTCTGTGTTGTTCATAGAATACAAAATATTCATTTCCATTAAATGTAGTGATGTGAAGAGTTATTTATTACATGGCATGTAATGATGGTTCAGTTCTGTGGAAAAATCTTTAAGTGTTAGATAATCTATTAATATAATTTCTTATAAAAATAAAGTAAATTAATAATGACTCAACACTAAGATTACTACTCAAATTACTTGTATATCTAGCCATTTTGTACATATATTGATTTTTTTTTACAATCACCAAAATAGAAATGTTTTGTATTTTTCTACTGTATTGAAAGATAAGTTAACATTTATTAATATTGATTTACAACAAATATAGGAATAAGAACTTTGGAGTTGCTTCGTTCATTCTTTGTACTTTTCAGGAAATGTCAAGTGAGCTTTATAGCACTTGGGACTAATTTTCAATTTTACACAATGTTTATATAAATCTGTTATATGTTTTACTGAAAGTGAAATGTAAATAATTGTTGCATTAAACAGAATTATTGCTGTTAAAATCCATTTAGAAATAGTAATATTTATACTCGGGACAATTTGTAAGTTGTCTTTTGAGCCATAGTTGAGTAAATGTAAAAAGGTTTATATGTAAAATTATTTATCAGGAATATATAAAAGTATTGTATTTAGAACAGTAATTTAAATATCGTTTGTTTTTTTATTCTTTGGCATTTCATTTAATAAACTGTAAGAACTTTTCAGTATATGAAAACAAAGTTTAATCATCCATCTTAACTATACTTGGGAAAAAATGGAGATTACGATTTCCGTTCATATTCAGAAAAACATATTTAAATACTTTTAAATTAATGAGTTATTTTTAATTCAGGTTACTTAAAGAGTCAAATATGTTAAATAAAAGTATATCTTGGCTGATATCTTAGGGATAATATATAATTGCTGTAACTGTTTTGTACAGTATAAATGCCACTTGTTGATCCAGAAGTATATTGTTTTGATAAAGTCTGTGTAATCTGAAAGTGTAGTATCATTTTCCAGGAATTAACTTTTTTGAAAGACTGTATAAATTGTATGTGTAAGCATTAAAATGTTTACCAGTGTGATTATTGAACATTGCCCATTGAAAATGTTTGTTTCTGATCATGTTAAAGATTATACAGGTTGAAGTGTGGGTTGATAAGATAAAGCAGCTTGTACAAGACACAATGAGTAGGTGCCGAACTACTTTCACAAGACTCGTGAGAACCAACTGGATTATCACGGGATATGTCTTTAACCGAAAATATTTCTTGTTATATTGGGTGCGCAACAGTTTTGTGTACATTCTCAGGTGTGTATAACATTTGATGCTTGTAACATGAAAGAAACTGAAAGGTTGTTTGTGAAATGGAGAGTACACCGAATCTTTCATAGTAGAGAAAGAGATTTATTTTAGGTACCTTTTGTCCTTGCAACATCTATTTATAAAGCTCAATAAAGATGTATAGGAGACATAGCCCAGTGGCACCAACTATTTTTATGGTCAAGAATACCCCCCTCTCTCTTTCTCGATAAATATCTTCAGATGTACAACTTTAATGAGGTCAGGTCATGGAATAACAGAACCCATAGAATACATCTGACATGTCCTAAAGAAAGTTTTGGAATGTTCCAGTACTCATCTGTGTTTTTAAAGAAAGAATGAAAAATAAAAATTATTTTTACACCCATTATGAGTTTTTACAATGTATCATATTTTATGAATCATTTTGTTATCAAGGTATTTGTACTAACATTTGTTTACATTAAGCATACGTGTAATGTCTACTTGTATTAAATATTTAAAATAAAATGTTACTTAATGTCATAGTTATCCATCACAGAAAAACAGTTTTGTGAACTGTTACACTTTCTTTTTAGTTAAAACCACATTGTGTTGGTCACTGTTGACCAACAAAATTTTTTTTGTAGTTTTGCCCTAGAATGAAACTTAATTATTTTTGTGTAACAAAGCTGTATTAGTTGTACATCTCGGATCATTTAGCCAAACCCCCTTTGTTACTATAACAGTTCAGAAAATGCTAACTTTATTTTTCATAATATTTGTTGAAGCAATCATCGAAATTTAATTTTGATGATATTTCTGGAAATGATCATGTAAAATTATTGATAATCGAGACTTGGATGATATTTACCTGGGGCAGTCATGGAATGAAACAGAAAATAAACATCCTTTAATTATTTAAACCACATTATCAAAAAGACATTGAAAAACAGCACCATTTGTTATACAAACTAATTATGACATGACTGTTTTCAAAGCCAAAAACATAAAGTAGCTATTTCTACTGATATTGATATATATTGTGAACAGTGAGAAAATAAAAGGACTACATACAATTTGAAAATCTATATGGCATATAAGAGAAACAAGTTTTACTAATTAGTACATGGATCAGTAGATAAAAAAATATTGGTTTGTGAAATCTTGTCTTAACTGAAAACTTAGTACTGTTGTAGAATGAGGCACTGGCCTACTGTCGTACTAAACTTTGTATTACTCAAATCTAGTTTTTCTGGAAAACATTGCTTAGATTTTAAAAAACTTAAGAAGAACAAAAGTATAAATTGTTACATTCCTTGTGAGTAGATTATCATTTATTTTATGCACCTATCTTGTTTTGTTTTTTCTATTTGACAAACCAAACAAAACTTAAATATACATAAAATAGTGGAGAAAACATCATGTTGCCCACTTTTTTAATTGTTGACTAGAATATTAGTTCATCTCATAATACTTACCTCAGTCAACTTTTATACATTTTCATATATTTACACATATATAGATAGATATAGACACATATGGTATTTCTTGTTATTTTGGGATTTGGCTTATGTACAGCTGACTGGCTCATTCACACTACAAAACATTGGTTCACTCTCCCCTTACAAATAGCTGTAGTTAGTGTGTCTAGAACAAGTAAATGTACTTAATATGAAAAGCTATTACTGTTGCTACTCTATTAAGAATAACTAAAAGTAAAATTTTCTTATCACTGAAACTTATCTTACTAACATAAGCAGCTGAATGTAAAGATTCATGCTTATAAAATTACACAAATATCATGTCAAACTATTAGAATAAACACTGACTAACTCATGTATATATATTAATGGTTAGCATGCTACACTGAATCTGTGGGTTTGTAGCTTGCATTTCGCTGCTGTAAGATGTGCTCTGTGTTTTATAAAAGTAATGGTTAAATCCCACTATTTCATTAGAGAAGCCTTAGAGTTGATGGTGGGTGTAGTTGACTGGCAGCCTTATCTTTTGTATATCTGTTCTAAATGAATCACAGGTAACTATGAACTTCTAAAACAAACAAACATTTAAATGTTAAACTGTCCTATAGTACATGTATATATTTTATAAATGTTGCTATCAAGTAATATGAAAAGTGCTGTTATAAAAAATACTTTTTTGTTGTTGTTTTTGAAATTAATATAATTTAATGTTTGGTTAGCAATAGTTAATTTCACATTATTCATAATGTTTAATTTATATGCAAAGACTATTTAATGCCAAGTAGAGTTATGTAACTTATATGTCAACTTGTAATATTTAAGTTAGTGTTTATATGTAAAATGGTAACCACATTAACAAAAAGAATGAATATTATAAAAGACTGTGTTAATAACGTTGAAAGACAGCAGAATTCGTTATACAAACTGATTGTGATATGACTTTCCAAAATTAAGAATATTTCACACCAAACTACCAAGTTTTTTCAGGAACTGTGGAATTTCATAAACACCAAAGTTCATGTAAGAACTTGTGTTACACACAAAACAGTGATTTATTATTTTAAAATGACAATATATTTAACTTCTTTAACTGGAGCAATTAATAGTACAACATTAATATCCAAAATGACTACTCCAACATGTGTTTTTAACTTTTCAGTTTTTATACATGTTTTATGGTGATGGTAACTTTGTGTTTACTTATTTTATCACGGTCTTGAGGACTCACTATCTTCAAACGTTGATCTGTCGCTGTTCAAAGGAGGCGAGCGTGAGCTATCTTTGTTAGAGAATGTGGCTCAGTGGTAAGTCTGTAGGCCCATGACGCTAAAAATCCGGGTTTGGATACCCGAGTTAGGTACAGCACAGATATCACATTGTGTAGCTTTGTGCTTAACTACAAACAAACGAAACAAAAATAGAAAAGTTTAATATTACTAGAGAAAATTTCAAATATGGAGAAAATATTAAACTAGAAGACCTGATCCAGTTCTTATATACCGAAATCACTTAGATAACAAAGTAATCTGTGTGGTCATTTCGATATTCAGCATATGTATTTTATATTTTACAAGTCGTTCTTACCCGGCGTTGCCTGGGTATTATCTGAACAGATAATACCCAGAAAGGATCAAAATTTCGTTTTCATGTAATAATACATGTCAAATGCATAAATGTACTAATACTGAATAGAAAAACATAACTGTTTTCAAGCATTCTATGAATATGAAATTAGTACGAACAAACATTTAAATATAAACATTTCCGTCAATAATATGAATTCTAACACTTTTAAGCGTGGTTTCTTTTAAAAATATAGAAAACAATAACTCTTGTTCAGCCCTCTATTTAATTAATATAATCAATCACTCTCTCAGCTAGTCAAACTACTCAACTTACTTTGTAATTTAAAATCAAAGACAATATTTAGAAACTTACACAAACAAATTACCTTTAATTTTACAATGTATTATTTGAAGCATAAAAAATTCTTATATATATATTTCTCTACATAATACTTATAATTGTAGTTTACTTGTGTTTATTATATCGAACCAATCGATTTATATTCTATACTCTGGAGTATCCGTCCACTGGACGGAAGTTATGTATATTCATGATTAATGAAAGGTTATCTTGGGACATGAAAAGTTGCTTCCCTTATATGTAATTCTAAAAAAAAAAAAAACGCCCATAAAATCTACAAAACAAAATGTGAAACCATAAATTTGCATGTATCTCCCTATGGACCCAATGAACCTCCATGCCAATTTTGGTGAAAATCCATCCACACCCTGCGAAGTAGTTACATGGACAGGCAGTACTATTATTATATTTATATAGATTCATCATATTTCTAAGTATTTAATAACTTTAGCACCAGATGTCGGTTATTGTTACGACTGTTGCCTAGATACTTATTTTAAAATGGAGTTCCGCAGTTAACGAATTTTTATCGCTCAGTACAATATTGCCCGATGAAGGCTGCGGTAAGAGTGCCGAAAGCACGCAAATAAAAGTGTTTTAACGTAGATAAAAGTCCGTGTACAATTCAACATATTAATTTACCTACTTTATGAGTCTTAAATAACATTTATTAGGGGCTAATTAAGCATGATGGAAAATATCGCTTACCTTTTGTGATACTCTTCCTGAGTAGGCGTTTCCTCTCCTCTCACTGGTGAAACTCACAGCTGCACTGCTTGTTCAGAAATGATTTTTGTAAAATGATTGAAGAAAATATTGCATAATTCGTATCTCTTTCAATCTTTTTTTTTTTCGAAATAAGGTCAAATTAGTTTGTTGTTTTTTTTCGCTGCACGGGTAATAACGACTTTTATTTAAAAATATTTTTTATCGATTTGAAAATCAGAAATACAAACGAACCAATATTTAAGTATAATCATTTCCGTTAATAATATGAATTCTAACATTTTGTATGTGTTATTTTTGTTTAAACCTGTTGTCACGAAACTTTTATTGTTAAACACTTATTCCCTAACAATTTGTTCTACCAAGCGACAGATGGCAGCATACACTTATCTTTTTATGGCTTAGAAGTTATAGGGCAAAATTATAGACCAAAAAAGATTGGCCAAATTTTTCTTTTTGAGATAAAAATAATACCCAGGTGCACCCTAAGAATTCCCTTAGTATGCTTGCAAAATTTCAGGTCTCTAAGTTCTTTCCTCTTGTATCTATTGCGCTGACACACACAGGCTATTTTATTTGTATAGATTATTGTATGTGGCCTCCTTTTTCGTCAGTTTTCAATTACCAGGGTTTATAATCGAGCAAATTCCGATCATAGATATATTTTTTTTACATCTTTAATACCAGATTCTTACAAAATGTTCAAGTAATTTAATGTAATTGTTCTACAAACGTAAGTAAACAATTTTATAGATTACTTTTAATAAAACCACTTTATAAACAGATGGTAACGTGTATTTTCTAGTAGGTTTTAATAAATTGTGAGTGTGGTCTATTTTTGTTAATTTACAGAATATTGGTGATTTTGAGCGTCAGTTTTAACAGTATTTGAGGTGGTTAGGCTAGATCTAGCAGTTATGTCTTTCGTACTACTGAACTTAGTTCGCTTTAGGTCATAAAGGTCCTATCCCAGGGATTGAAATATTACATTCCCGAGGAATTTAATTTTGACTGAGGAATTTCATCTTTTTAGTTGGCTTTCCGATCGGGAATGCATGGTCCATCCGTATTCCTTTAGTTGGTTCGGTTTTCGCGCAAAGACTACACGAGGACTATCTGTGCTAGCCAACCCTAATTTAGTAATGAAAGGCAGATAGTCATCACCACCCACCGCCAACTATTGGGATACTCTTTTACCAACGATTAGTGAGAATGACTGAAAAGGCGAGCATGTTTGGTGGGACAGGGATTCGCAGATTGCGAGTCGAGCGCCCTAACCACCTGGCCATGACAGGCTCCCGTATTCCTTTAGTTGTGACCAATTGCATGGATAAATAAAAAAGACAATTCATGAGGAAATACAACTTTATACGAGGGAATCTAATCTTTCTGATAGCTATCCCTCGAGTGAAGGTAATTTTATTTCATTATTTCTATCCCTGTATCATTCAGAATAAGATACATATTTTTAGATAGTATTTCAAATTGAGCTGATGAGAGATAATATTGCGCGAAACAGAAATTCCGAGTTGGATATAACATCAGCTTTGTGACTTACAGTGAACTAACATGTATTCTTAAACAGACATATGTTTTAAAAATATAATTAAAGTTACGACAAAAATCAACTTAGTGCTTACCATTTACAATTATATACAAATATATATTTGTATGCCTATATATATATATATATATATATATATATATATATATATACTATTTATATAATTACTACTGTCTACGTACCGTACACTACCGTCCGTTCGG
>NW_013667605.1:219099-221372 GCF_000517525.1 Limulus polyphemus
ATATTAAAGTTGCATCATTCGCATCTCCTTCAATCTTTTTTTTTTTCGAAATAAAGTAATAACGACTTTTATTTTAAAATATATTTTATCGATTTGAAAATCAGAAATACAAACGAACCAGCAATTTTATAGATTACTTTTAATAAAACCACTTAGTGATTCAGAATGAATGAAAATTTCAGGAATGGCAAACACTAAAGAAAATGATATTGTATAGTTTAACTTGGGGAGATACTTATATCTGCCTTGAATTTAGGTTGAGACGTATAAAAAAATACAAAAGTTAAAAAATAAATTGGTATAGAGATTCATTGGATCCTTGCGAGGTTACATACAAATTTTGCGGGTTTTATGGGCATTTTTTTACTACTACTTTCTTCCCCTGTTGATGGATCTTCACCAAATTTGGTATGGATGTTCATTAGGTCCATGCGGGGATACATACCAGTTTTAAGTTTTGCGTTTTTTTATGGGCGTTTTTTGCCACTACTTCGCCCCCTATGGATGGATCTTCACTAAATTTGGTATGAAAGTTTGTTGGGTCCATGCAAACTTGTGGTTTCGCATTTTGTGCTTTGCAGTTTTGATTGTCGTTTTTTACATCACATATAAGGGGAGCAACTTTTCATGTCCTAAGATAACGTTTCATTAATTCTGAATTTACATAACTTCCGTCAAGGGGACAGATACTCCAGCTAGTTAACAATATATTCGATATTAGTTCTAAAATGATGCTACATGTAAACTGTTAGCGTAGATGCAGTTTTCATGAGTGCTAAAAGAAAACCTATTATATCAGTTACGTATGAAAAATATTATGCTTTCACTAGCTATTCATAATTTAGACTTTTTATGTATCTGATAATATAAGACATAGATGTGTTATACAACAAGAAGTTTCTTATGTTAAAATTAATAAAAGAAATAATAGTTTTCAACTTTGTAAAGTCTTAACAGGGGATCCTTGTAGCTAATTATGATCAAATCTGGGTTGTCTTAGAACAGTTCCATACAGTAACTGGATTATTTTGTCGGAAGTCCACACTCTACTAGCTTACACAATCTGCCACAGGTTAAAATATTTAGTTAGTTTGTCTGTGTTGTTTTTCGTGTTAAATACAAACGTCTTTAAAATCATATTCATTTATGCTGTATATTTTAAAACATCAAACTAATGTCACTGCCATAACGTTTGTTTGTTTTTTGAATTTCGCGCAAAGCTACACGAGGGCTATCTGCGCTAGCCGTCCCTAATTTAGCAGTGTAAGACTAGAGGGAAGGCAACTAGTCATCACCATCCACCGCCAACTCTTGGGCTACTCTTTTACCAACGAATAGTGGGATTGACCGTCACATTATAACCTGCCATAACGTAAGTTTTTAGAAATATCTCGGGACCGTCTCTGTCCCGGATGACGCGTTTCTATTAAAACGTAGTCATCAATAAACACAATATTAATATAGCCTTATCGTTCGTTCTCTGGTGTATTACTATTTGTGTATTTAGCCTTAGATAAAATTTTTATTACATGTTTATATTTGGACAGCCCCCTGGTGGTTTAACGGTAGGTTTGAGAGCTTATGACGCTAAAAATCGGTTAATCATAGAAAGCGCATTGTGTAGCTTTGTGATTAATACTAAAACTATATTTAGACAAATGTTTTGTGGTGTGAATGAGCCAGTCGGCTCAATATAAGCCAAATCCCAAAAAGAATAATAATATTATGTTACGTCTCCGTTCGTTAGTTGATTTTCCGTAACTTCGTTCCCACGAAACTTTAGCGACACAAGTCCTTTCTTCATAAAACTGGTTTATTCTTTCTGAATATAACTTTACCGATACACTTATTTTCAACAGTCGCTCTATAACAAACGCTATAACAACGAACGTTAACTTCAACAATACTTTTCTGACTGCAGTTCAATTACTCACTACCTACACACATTGTCCCGTCACGCTGTGAGCGTCCTATATATATATATACCAGACTAACATATATCTAGTAAATGCTAGGGCATTCACGAAGGAACAGGATATTTCTAGAAAATAGGTGGCGTGACACTAGTCACGTGACCTAGCTGACGCAACACTGCCCCTCCTTAGTATTGTTCGTCCCGAACAATAGTCACATACAATAAACCAATAACAATTAACAATAACTTAATTAAATGTACAGAATTACAATCACAAAATTACAATTCAACAAAGTCTCTTAATTTTACGGGACATATCTTTTTCTGGTCTCCGTCTCGTTGGCTTCTGCTTCATGTG
>NW_013667606.1:0-4311 GCF_000517525.1 Limulus polyphemus
GTATTGAGATATGAAGAAATTTTTTTTTCAAAATCGGGAAAAAACATGGGCTATAGCCTTTGGTTTTTGGTGAAAATATGAGTGTTTTTGGAAAATGGAAAAAAGTGTATTTTTGTCGCAAAATTAATAGAAAAATATCCGATAGTGCTTATTTCGTCGAAAAACTCAAAACTGAGACATTAGAGCATTGACGAAAAATAATATATCCCGTGAAAATCTAAACTCAATTAAGCTTTCGCTAACCCAGAGTGAAAATAATCCAGAAACTGGATAAGACGATGTCATGGCCTTATAGTTGTTGCTGTTTTTTTTTGTCTTCTTTGTTTACAATATAACTGAAGGCAAAACAAGTAAAATTGAAGGTAGCTGCAATTTTGGTAACAGATTATGGAATAACTATTGGGAAATCTGATGAAAGGACTTCCATTTTGAAAAGCACGCATCAAGGACATCTTTATAGTGAAATATTAGTGAAATAAAAATGACGTCTTCTTAGCAAATACACTTCATCGTTTGGATTGTTTTTCCTCTGGGTTTCCGAAAGTTCTTTCTTGCTAACTTTCGACCCGACATAATATCTTTTGTTAATGCTATATTGTCTCAATTTTGAGTTTTCCGAGGAAATATACACCATGTGATCATTTTCTGTTAATTTTGCCTTAAAAAGTGATTTTTTCATGAGTATTTTTTTTTTCATTTATGTTTAATTTTAAAATAATAAATAACACACATCGTTAAAATAAGTGCACAATATAAAAATTTTTAATTAAGATATAAGCATATCTTATTTATACTTTTGTTTTGTTAAATACGTCATATGACATTTGTACAAGTTTGTATTTTCCGCGTGAATATTTTACAGAATGTTACCTCATATTTTTGCATAAATGTTCGCCGGATCTTCGTCTCTATTTAATAATACATTATATTTTTTTATATTTAATTATTACTAAGTATTCTTGAATATAATTGGCTGTAATGCCATTTGGTTGATCTAATATCACTGTTCTTCCCCAATACCTTATGTTGTTTTTCCATTTGGTTGATCTAATATTACTGTTCTTCCTTAATACCTTATGTTGTTTTTCCATTTGTTTGATCTAATATTACTGTTCTTTCCCCAGTACCTTGTGTTGTTTTTCCATTTGGTTGATCTAATATTACTGTTTTTCCCCAATACCTTATGTTGTTTTTCCATTTGGTTGATCTAATATTACTGTTCTTCCCCAATACCTTATGTTGTTTTTCCATTTGGTTGATCTAATATTACTGTTCTTCCCCCAGTACCTAATGTTGTTTTTCATATACATATTCTGCTATGGATAAATTTTCAATTTTATTATTTCTTTCTTATTCTTTATGCTCCGCCCCCCAGTGGCACAGCGGCATGTCTGCGGACTTACAACGCTAGAATCCGTGTTTCGATACCCGTGGTGAGCAGAGCACAGATAGCCCATTGTGTAGCTTTGTGCTTAACAAAAGAACCTTTATGCTCCTTTAAATGATATTTTAAATTACGTTTAGTATGTTCTATATAAATGTATCTAGCTTCATATTTGATATTACCTAAATTTTGTTTTATCTTATAAATCAGTTTAAATATAGGATAAAATAGTTGTTGTTTTCTAAACCCTTTAGATAAATTATTAGTTAATCCTGGAATATATAGCAAAATGAAAGCTTCCTTTTTAATTTTTTCACAGCTAGGTTTTAAAGTAATACTTTGATCAGTCATTACCACATTAGTGAATTTGTTGACTGCTCAACCTATAATATTCGGGTTAAATTACCTTTCAGTTGCTACAAATTTCATTAACAATAACTCATTTCTAATCTTCTTTTTAGTAGATATCTTAAAATTCTATGAATATAAGTGTAAAACGCAGATATTTTTTGTGACCTAGTATGACATGATTCACGGTGTGGAGGCAAAAGTTTCAAACTTACTTACAGACCGGACCAGAAATCCGAACTTCAAGCAACTTCTTCAACCGAACACCCTGAACATTCTCAAATTGTTCAGTTCTGTGGATGTCATCTTTTCAGTAGTTTTATTTTGATACGTACTTTCTGTGGTGTTGTTCTTCGAATTTAGATTAATTTTAAAGTTTTTCAGTACCATTATTATTTTAATCCAATTCTATATGCATTCTAAGTTTATGTTTGTTTTTCGAAAATAATGAAAACAACACGATCGTGTAAGAATAACACCCATATAGTTTAAATGATAGATAACACAGAAGAGAATGAATTGATCAGGCACGGGTTAAATAACGAGAAGCAGTTTCACATGAATCTAGGATATTATGAATAAGAACACCATGCTGGTTGTCGAAGTACCTAATGCAATCAATCCTTTCTTTGAAACAGTAGACACTCACATTGAGTGGAAAAGGGGTGGAGGGATAGAATATATTGGTTCTTTCCATTCCGGGCGTCGCTTTGTTTTCTAATTAAGGTATGGAGTTGAGAGGACTTAAAAATGAAACAAAAAATATCAAGTTGTGATAAGCCGAAGTAATAAGCGTTTTGAAATTTACTGAAATTAGAAAAGTAAAGATATAACATGTTTCTTGTGATTAAAAGCATTCCAAGAAAAACAAATAAATATGCAGCGCCAGTAAAACTGTAATGGAATCGTTAATTTAAGATACACACCCTTTTTTTTTGCCACTAAGGTAACTAAACTTATATTCCTATAAAAACAACATACAATCGTCTTATCTTAGTTAACATTGTCACATGTCTTGTTTGGATTATCGAGTAGTTTATTATTGTAATAAAAGGATATATTATGCTACCTTCACAATAAGCTTACAAAGTATTTTTACCTTCTAATGTTATTTGTTTCTATAAACATGTATTCTAAGTTAACATAAACAAGGTTTATTTTCGGTCACTGTTATAGCGTAATATCGCTCATTAATACCAGTTGTTTCTCGTATAGTATTAGTGTAAAGGAAACACAAAGAGCTGTCTAAAGGTAATGGTAATCGAGATTTGTTGCAACAGACGGACGGACTAATTCGTACAAGTAGGTAATATACAAAGACTGCCATATAAATAAACCTGCAAGTTATGAGTAAGAAACTGATATCTTTGTAGGATATAATGAGCACAGTCAAATCAGTGTACTCAAGATGAATTCTGTTTTAGAAGGAAATATATAACATTTTATGGTTAAGCACAGGATATTATTCCTTCAATTATTTATTGAGTTTTGTAGCAGCATATTTGTCAGTGAACGGTACGGTAAGGTGACTCCCTCTATACTTTCAAACCATCAAGCACAGGGTGGCAACCGGTCGATAACAGTCTCCTCCTAAATTTTTTCCATGTTATTTAGTTATTTATTTTTACATTTTTATATAACACAGCACATATTTTTTTTAATCAAACGTATCAGCAGTAAATAAACACTGCATTGATAATGTTCCCTGAATATGTCTCACAATAATACACTTGGTCTTCACGTGTCATTATCTACAGGACAGCGAGTATTAAATCCTCATTAAATAAAGAAGTACACTGGCGTGCAGTATTAAGAGTTTGAAAATATTAAATAGAAACTGATTATTTGGGAACGTTAAGCAACGAAAAAAAGGCTTGTGAAGAAACGTTTTTATTTTTCGTTTCTACACACATGAATCCAGTTATTGCAGTACATTATAGTACTTCGTATTGGGTAATAAAATCCTGTTTTATAATAATAATACAAAATAGTTACTTCGTAAGAGTTACTTCGTTGGTTATTTTTTGCACTAATGTAATCTATGTTTACCAAAGAACTGTAGTAGTGTGTTATTAGAAACTGCCTTACTAGGAATTGTTGATGGGTTAATCCTTAAATTAGTTGGTAGAGTAATCGCCTGACGCGCGCGAGATCCCGAGTTTAATTTTGTTCACTGAAAATGCAAATTCCCCGGTGGGACAGCGCTAAGTTTACGGAATTACAACGGTAAAATCCGGGATTCGATTCCCCGCGGTAGACACAGCAGATAGCCCAATGCTGCTTTACAAACAAACAATCGAAAATATAAAAATTGACAGCCATAATAAATAGTGTCTTCCACATTGAGCTCAAAGATTTGCTTTGTTTGTGAACTGAAATTCATGTGGAAGTTTGAGTTGTTAAAATGTGATTTAGTAGCAATATTTAGTGTTTGTTTGCTGTTAATGTGGTAGTATGAGATGTTAAAATTGGATTTAGTAGCAATATTTATTGTTTGTTTGCTGTTAATGTGTTAGTTTGAGTTGTTAAAATGGGATTTAGTAGCAATATTTAGTGTTTGTTTGCTGTTAATGTGGTAG
>NW_013667606.1:4780-37141 GCF_000517525.1 Limulus polyphemus
TGTTAATGTGGTAGTATGAGATGCTAAAATGTGATTTAGTAGCAATATTTATTGTTTGTTTGCTGTTAATGTGTTAGTTTGAGTTGTTAAAATGGGATTTAGTAGCAATATTTATTGTTTGTTTGCTGTTAATGTGTTAGTTTGAGTTGTTAAAATGTGATTTAGTAGCAATATTTAGTGTTTGTTTGCTGTTAATGTGCCCCCATGTGGCACAGTGGTATGTCTGCGGAATTACAACGCTAGAAACCGGGTTTCGATACCCGTGGTGGGCAGAGCACAGATAGCCCATTGTGTAGCTTTGTGAATAATTAGAAACAAACAAACTGTTAATGTGGTAGTTTGAGTTGTTAAAATGTGATTTAGTAGCAATATTTAGTGTTTATTTGCTGTTAATCGTAAAACTACATCGTGAGCTTTCTGCGCTGTGCACATAACAAGTATAAAATCCCAGTTTTTAGCGTTAGGAGCCTTTAAGCTTACTGCTGAGCCAACGAGGGCTAATATATATTGTGTGAGAGGTTCCGAGTTCAGTATAATAAGTCGAGAAAGTTAAAATAGATCAGGAACACAATAGAGCTAATCATGTGCTTCATCTGTATATAGCGTTTACAGTCTATCAACAGGGGCTTATAACAGGTGCTGGGTTAATAAACATATGCCCATGCTAACATTTTGTTAATCTGAAGTATATGCTTGTCATTAACATGTGCATTGTTAAACTGTTTCATTAATTATTTACGATGCATAAAATATCAAAAGATCCTTCTTTATAATGCAACAATGTATTTTTGACCTATAAATACTGTTATATTAGAAACCCGAAAATATAGAAGCTTCAGGTTTTGCAACACGACATTTATTTTGTAGAAGTATAAGTGCTGAAACTTACTAAATGTTTATTCATATTTTTTCGTATAAAATAACCTACGAACTACCTTACGTAACAAGAAGGTATAGGAAATTGATTATCACGTGGATGTCTAGTTTAACAAAAGAACTGCATTGAATCTGATCAATTACTGTATTTTTTACAATAAATAATTCAGCTAGCAATTATTGAGTCGATCATCACCTCTTCTGAAGCTTTCCTTTTTTTTAATCTGTCTTTCTTACTCGTTTGTGATTGGTACAGCTATCAAAAGTATCAGAAATAGTCTGCTTGGAAGTTTTAATCATACAGCCATGGATGTTTCGTTTTACGGATATTCTAGGGCTATTATTAGAGACAACGTGCCTTTTTTGTTAAAAACCTTTATCTTAAACCCATCATGTAGGCGTAAACGTTCAATGAAAGATTACTACGTCCTGTACAGATTGTTCTTATCACCTGTCCAAAACACCGCAAAAATCAATCTCTTATAAAGTTGTAATATCTTTGCATTGCGTATACAGTTCTATCCTATTCCCCAATGGCCTATTACTACAATTTTCGATGTTTCTGCTTTATTAACTCTTCTAGTCAATCGCACATGTTTCTCTTCGAGATCGGTTTTATTGATTGAAGGAGGAAAAGAACATTTTATACAAGTATTCTTAGAAGAGAGAAATTCAATCAGGGAAATATCTAAGTAATATTATTGCCAATTGTACTGTATGATATAAAATTATCAGAAATTTTGCAATGAAAATCTTGATACGATTCAATGCAACCAGAAGCTCACCATTGCTAACGTAATATATCAGCAACCAGGCACAAGAGGGCTTTTCAGGTGGTTCATTTTTCTTTAAAATTCTCTCTCTCTCGCCCCTTCTATTCTCACTCATACCAATACCTAAATCAAGGTGTTTTGTAATACCTAAAAATGAAACTATTCCCATGTTTTTCACTGTACAGAGGATTGAGCATGCTATATTAAAAGGATTTTGAATAAGTAAATTGGCATGTCACGCAATAATCAGAGGGTATAAAGTCTCGGTGAAATGGGATGAGTTGGAACAACATTTATATAGTGTTTGATGTTTTGTAAGTACTGTGATGCCACCGTAAGAAAACGATCGTTATTGGAAGGGCAAGTAACATTCCTTCTTGAATCAAAATCTTCATACAGTCAGATCATAAAGATGTCTACACATCGGAATTTAGAATATCCAAGACGGTAATGTTCATTGCATTTAATGACATTAAGAAAACAAACAAATATAAATCTTCAAGGGTCACCATGACCAGCTATAAATGACCTCACAATAAGGAGAACACAAGCTGTGGTAGGCAAAGTATGATATATTATAACATGTGAGAATCCATAAACAAATGGCCAGTGGCAAAAACAATCCACGTGTGTCAGGAAACAGTACGCAACATAATCAAGAAGGGAGACCCAAATCAGGTCCATCCAAGTGCTTCCACGACATATACGGTCAACCCTCGTAGAACTCAAGCAGTTGGAGAATGAGATTGGTGTTCATGTTATTCCATACGAAGAGAAACTACTCAAGTCGCTGGACACAGTGGCTATGGATTTCTGTGTGATCGGACTGTTGAAACAGGCACTGAGAAATCGTCATCTTTTTACGGTAGATGGATTGTGGAAAGACTGCAGGGACAAATGATGTACTTTGGACATAATAACTTCTACCGGTGCCTTTTGAAATGGAAATTACGCTCAGGGCTATTATCAAGATGCAAGGTTGTCAAGTAGAGCTTGATCTGAAGTGGTGTCATGGACTCTAACGATGTAATGATGCTTTAAAATCGTTTTAATATAAAAATATTCAATATCTGTATAAAAATGTATACATTCTGTATGACAACGAATAGACAAGAAACTGTATGCGGTGGGGTGAAATTTTTTTTAACTGTAGTATTTATATTGGTTCAAGCTAAATTATAATTATAATTTCTGTATTTATGTCTACCAAAAGTGTTCAATTGGAACGTCCAGTTAAGAGAAACTGGAAACTGGCCAATATCATTTTATCTGTAACAATTATGTATGAAATATATTCTGTAATAGCTCGCACGTATTTAATTGACATTAATATTTCACAACATTCTAATATAATTCAGGTTATTTCCGGATAAATCCAACAAAATCTTGCGAAAACATACGTGTACGTTTAAGATAAAAATACAAAATCCATAACTCAAGCACTTTCGAAATGTGGACCTTTCTTCATCAAGAGCAAACTGTTTGCACCTGATGAAGAACTTTCAAAGCTTTCGGGTTATACGGTTTTGTATTTTTTATCTTAAATTGATTTTTTTAGCCTTTGTGTTTTTCTATCATTCATTAACAATTAAGTTCGTATCCCCTGAATTATGCGTTCAGTGTGAACAACATAACTTGAATGTTCATCAGAACGCCAGATTAATTATATTTTTTTTATTTAGAAGAAAAATACTGGAAAACTAAAATAATTATTAATGTTACTGTCAATTATTATATTATAAATGACTCTCCGCGTAACTTTGAGCTTTCAGCGAGCGCTCGGTGTACTAGGCCTACTTTATCTATTAATAAAAACAAACATAGAGCGAAGAATGATAATATGCAGTCTTTAAAGACTTAAGAGCTTCGTTAATTTTACATAATCGTTAAGAAAGAATTAACGTATCTGTATATTTTCACAGTTAAAACTAGTGTCTATCTCGCTTTTCATGTATTTAATGGTAAGCTTGCACTAAAGTGATTATCGTAGTTTTGAAATTTTAATTAACACCTTTAATCAGAGACCTTAATAACCCTGTAATATTATTTTTATTGAATGTTCATAATTAAATTTTAATCAAGCATCATGTTCATTTTCTTGTTATTTAACTTCATTAGAGAATAGAAAAGTATCTCATTTGATTCAACTGCTTTAAATCTGAAATCCCATTTAAGATATCACTTCTTTGAAATTGACGATTATTACTGTTTCAGTAGCATTTACTTGTTCGTGAATTAAACGGAAATGCTTGGGGTTTTTATGAAATGAGGTCAATCATTTTAGACCACATATAACCTAAACATGTAATCTAAGGCCCATCAACCGAATCCATTGTGTAAAAGATACTGTTATGTACAGTATGTTTCCACTAATCACATGTGGCTTAGTCCTTCCATTAAAGAAACATGCTTGTTTGAAGTTAAGCACAAAGCTACACAATGGGCTATCTGTGCTCTGCCCACCACGGGTATCGAAACCCGGTTTCTAGCGTTGTAAGTCCGCAGACATACCACTGTGCTACTGGGGACTAGAAACATGCACTTCAGATTTATATAACACTTCATAATGAGCAGTCAGAAAAATCATCAGATATCTACATTGGGACTTAATTTCTAATCGTCTGATCATACATTTTTCTGACAGAAAACTAAAAATAATTTATAAATATTTTCAAATGCATTATATATATATATATATATATATTTGCGCCACCTAAGTAATGATTTTACTTATTTGTTTTTAATTAATCATTGATATGGTTTTATCAGAGTATAAATATATATATTTTTTAATTGTAAATGTATTATCTATACTAATATTGGCTGTTAATTAATATTAAAAATATTTCCGGTTTACTCTTTGTTTTAATATTGTATATGGATGAAGAGAATTATTTATTTCCAATTTTACATTATGACGTAAATGTTTTTTATCGATGACGTCCACATGGAACCCGTTAGATTTTTAAACATTTTTTTTTTACCTATACTATTTATGCACCAAATTTCTTCTGGGTTCATGACTTTGTTCGTTACATGATTTGTAATAACACGTGAGTCACTATTAACAAATATAACAAAATGCCATCGATATTGCAGTAAATACCCTTAACTATCACTATTAACAAATATAACAAAATGCCATCGATATTGCAGAAAATACCCTTAACTATCACTATTAACAAATATAACAAAATGCCATCGATATTGCAGTAAATACCCTTAACTACTGCTATTAACAAATATAACAAAATGCCATCGATATTACAGTAAATACCCTTAACTATCACTATTAACAAATATAACAAAATGCCATCGATATTGCAGTAAATACCCTTAACTACTGCTATTAACAAATATAACAAAATGCCATCGATATTGCAGAAAATACCCTTAACTACCGCTATCGTTTCCTATAATTTTACTTCATAAATGACTGATTTCCTCCAGCATGTTTTCTCTAACACTGAATGCTGAAACAGGTTAAAAAACTAAAGTTACTCGTTATGACGAAATATGTGAACGTTAACGACAATGAATTGAATACAAAGAAATCACTAATTTGAAAATTTATGATTAAGTGATATTTCTTCAGGCAACAGTGAAATAAAGAATTTGTTTGCTTGTTTTGAATTTGGTGCAAGGCTAAACGAGAGCTATCTGTGCTAGCCGTCCCTAATTTAGCAGAATAAGACTAGAGGGAAGGCAGCTAGTCATACCACCCACCGTCAACTCTTGGGCTACTCTTTTATCAACGAACAGTGGGATTTACCGTCACATTATAACGCCTCCACGGCTGAAAAGGCAAGCATGTTTGGTGGGATTCGAACCCGCGACCCGCAGATTGCGTCCCGGTGACACTAACTACCTGGCCATGCCAGTCCATGCTAAAGAGAAGATACATTTTTTTTTCTGCCTGATTTCATTCACATTTTATAAATAGAACTCCATGCTATTTTAACCCCCCAGTGGCACAGCGGTATGTCTGCGGACTTACAACGCTAGAAACCGGGTTTCGATACCCGTGGTGGGCAGATCACAGATAGCCCATTGTGTAGCTTTGTGCTTAACTTCAAACAAACAAACCCTGCTGATTTAATAGAAATAGCTTTTTTAATATTGAAATTTGTCAAATTTATATCTTGAAAATTAAGTTTATTAGCATCGGACTCGAAACTGAAACTACAGGTCCATGAAACAAGATATAGGTTTTATTATAGTCTGCAATATTTATTATATGACAGTCTCTTCCCATATGCTCTTCAGTGGTACAGTGACATGTCTTCGGACTTAGAACACTAAAAACCGGGTTTCGATACCCGTGGTTGGCAGAGTACACATAGCCCATTCCGTAGCTTTGTACTTAATTACAAACTCTTCCCATATATTATTTACATTATAAATTAGCAATAAAGAAAATTTCATAAATCTCGTACATTTCAACTTCATGATTTTTACAAAGGAAAACAAGATAGTGTAATTTAAACCAGGCTAGATTTATAAATTTTTTACTCATTGCATTTAAAAAAAACATGTATTGTTAATAATTTAAAACGTTGTGTAAAGCAAATCCACTATCTTTTTAATTACGAAGTTCGAATTAGACAGTTAATTGCAATAGTTATGCTATTTTCATATTGAATTCTGCTCTCTTTCAAATATTTGGTGAAAATAACATCAATGTGTCTTCTAGTACAATAGCAGACTGTCTTACATAACACAGCGACATAATAGGGAATCTAATAGTGGCAAAAATACATATAAATAACAATTATCATAAATAAATCTGTCACTTTAGATATACTGGAATTTCTACAATCTTGTTTTGATCTAAGCCAGCACTACTAACAAAGGGTTGTATTTGGTGAAACTAGTCAACTTCTGTGAAACGATCCGAGATAAATTAGACATCAAGTCTTTAGCGTAATTCTATTATAATTATTTTTTGTTTCATAATTCACGCACAAAGGACTACTAATCTATGGCTGTCTTAATACTGGGTTGATAGATTAGATGGAAGGAAGCTAGTCAACAGTATCCACCGCCAGCTTATGTGTTAAGTTTGTCTGTTGGAATAGTGGGATTAGATCGTCACTTTATAGCATTGATGGATTAGATGGAAGGAAGCTAGTCAACCGTATCTACAGCCAGCTGATGTGTTAAGTTTGTCTGTTGGAATAGTGGGATTAGATCGTCCCTTTATAGCGTTGATAGATTAGATAGAAGGAAGCTAGTCAACAGTATCCACCGCCAACTTATGTGTTAAGTTTGTCTGATCGAATAGTCCGATTAGATCGTCACTTTATAGCTCTTCCTCGATCTCAAAGTTCGAAGAGATTGTGTGTGTGTGTGTATGTGTGTGTGTGCATGGCCACGGGACGCGAGCCGCGAACTCTCGAATGCTAAGTCAGAGCGTACTAATTACTAAGTCCATCACGATCTTTCCAGCCTTATACATTATTAATACGCAAACTTAGCTGCACGTTACTTTCAACTTCCCTCAAAATTGGACGGGGGTTCACCCTGTAATAGTGCTCTGGATTTCGGAGCTGGTGATCCAGGCTAGAATCCATACGATGTCACAAAGTATTCTCTGTACTTTAAAAATATGTATGTGGGCGCTTTATAGGAGCAACAGGAACTCCATTAGAGTGGGTGGTAATGTGCTGACTAACTGACTTCCTTATGGTAAGTAGCTCTAAATTATGGCAAATACCGTAGTAAATTTGCCATAAATGCAAAATATAAATTCTCTCTGAGTACGAAAATATGTCTTAATCTTAAAATTAACTTACAGATCGTTAATGTATATTACATAGAACTTCAAAAATATAGGTCAATATATATATATATATATTAATCTTATATTGTACTTAGGACAGTGATTTTTAGTTTTTCCCCTTTTTGGAGGTTGGATTACTAGAGGTCAATATTTAATTGCTACCTTACAAGATTTGATTTGGTAACTTTGATACAGTGTTTGTCTGTGTTATATACGCATTAAACACTTAGTAACCAACATGAGAAAATATTATTAATGTTTGACGTTTTCCCCGCTACTATAAAAATTGCATATTTTATTGCAAAGTTAAACGACAGTTGAACTATTAAATTTCGCACCACAGTTCAAAATTTTAAATGCCTAAACTTCTTATACAAAGGAAGGTAGCTTGAATACATTCACGCAGTAAACCAATGTGAAAACAAACTTTCAGGAACTACTGTCCATTATTTTGCTGGTTGAATAATGGTGGCGCCATTTTTTAAAACTTTCTATATTGTTATCACATATTGTCTTTGTGTATTTCATCAATCATAATGGTATTTCTTTATTCCATCTTGTCTTTAGTGAATAGATTGGACTTTAGAGAACATGGTCAATATGGGCAAGGAATGTTTACAAAATGAAAGCAATGCCAATTCGAAAATATTTTGAAGTACAGACCTGGTGCTTTTTATTTCCAATCTATCACTGAGTGATGGATTATTGAATAAAAGCGGTTTAGTGGTTCTTTCTTTAGTCAGAGCTAGAAAAAAAGGAAAACTTTATCATCCCGGTTTTAAATCTCATAAACTAATTCATGGTTGAACTACAATGCGTTTTCCGTCATTTAAACTAACCAACTGATTGTATGAAAAGTAACATTTATTTGTAATTGTAACCTACACTTTCATTGTTCACTGAGTTTTCAAACTATAGATGTTACGACGGAAATTAGATTTGAGGGGAAAAAATAAACGTTTTTGAAAAGAATCAAACTAACCAAACTGAACTGTTTTAATATCCATTGAATAATATTGAAAATATATTATAACCTATAGATCAAATGGGGTTACCCACGATATTATATGTATTGTTGTTCAATACAAAAAGAACCATCTAGAGTCGTGATAATGTATCTTATTAAATAGTTAGTTTGTATCAGCAACCAGGTTATCTGTGACTTTTAGACTTCTTAATTTTCAGTTAATCCACTACTATATCAATTCATATTTTAATATTATTTTGTTTATCAACAAATTAACAGAGTTGTCCCTTTAGGATAATACATTTATATAAAATAATATTGTAACCCTGGGTTGGTCTAAGCATTCTGCTCTCACTAAACGTTTTATTTTTCTAAATCAAAGAATAACTCCCATGAAATAATAATAATAATACTTATCCGTTTTGTTTTTTTCTTCAGGCATTGAGCAATGAAATCGAAACTGTGTTGTAATTCGTAATTAATTTGCTTCCTCGCTTTAGTTGTGTGTAGTTAATATATCAAATATTAAAACATATTTAGTAAACACGAATACTCATGCTTAAGAGTCAAGGTCTTTAGTTGTGTGTAGCTAATGTATCGAATATTAAAACATATTCGGTAAACACGAATACTCATGCAAGAGTCAAGGTCTTTAGTTGTGTGTAGTTAATGTATCGAATATTAAAACATATTCTGTAAACACGAATACTCATGCAAGAGTGAAGGTCTTTAGTTGTGTGTAGTTAATGTATCGAATATTAAAACATATTCAGTAAACACGAATACTCATGCAGGAGTCAAGGTCTTTAGTTGTGTGTAGTAAATGTATCGAATATTGAAACATATTCAGTAAACACGAATACTCATGCTTAAGAGTCAAGGTCTTTAGTTGTGTGTAGTTAATGTATCGAATGTTAAAACATATTCAGTAAACGCCAATACTCATGCTTAAGAGTCAAGGTCTTTAGTTGTGTGTAGTTAATGTATCGAATATTAAAACATATTCAGTAAACGCGAATACTCATGCTTAAGAGTCAAGGTCTTTAGTTGTGACTGAATATGTTTTAATATTCGATACATTAACTACTAAACACGAATACCCATGCAATAGTCAAGGTTTCGAATGCAACTGTTAATTAATCACACAAGTTCAGAAGATATTCATACGTGTGTATAATTAATCGGTATCGATACTGGTATTTTCAGCCTTAGCGCTATATTGTGCCATTTATGAGTGAGACAGACAGATCAAAATATCCTATGGTCTGTAAGTGGCCATCATCAATTTACATCTACTGACCAGCGGCAGGACAACAATTCAGCGGAACTACAGTCTACTCATAATTAACTGTTACAATTGTAGCATCTCCACCTCTGAAAGTTTAAACGTGTTCATTGGCATATCTTGATTCGAACTTTGGGCCTTCAGTGAGCAGTCTGGCAAAATAACTGTTAGGCCATGCTGAGTTTCATATATAATACATCGCATGAAACATTAGTCATGCAACAAAAAAAAGGATGTAATACAATGTGCAAAGTTTCTAATTATATGAAAGTGCCTGTCGTTTATAAAAATAAATTATTCCCAATCATACAGCTACAAATTAAGATTATAATTACAATTGCTATCATTATTAGAAATAAGCGCAGAATATGTATGAGAGAGATACTTGTTTTTTTCCTTTTGTCCTCAACAAAAACTATTTTCTATTTTAACTACATCAATTAGAATCAATCCAAAAACTACAACTTTGAACTGAAATTTAAACACGGCTACTTTTCACGGAGTTAGATCAGCATGATCAGGCGGACATAATATAACTTTGAAATAGAACCCCAGTCCTCTTTAATTCAATATTGAGGTCCCCCCAGTGGCACATCAGTATGTCTGCGGACTTACAACGCTAGAAACCGGGTATCGATACCCGTGGTGAGCAGAGCACAGATAGCTCTTTGTGTAGCTTTGTGCTTGACTTCAAACAAACAAACAATATTGAAATCTTAACAGCTTTTTGTCAAAATAGTATGATCACAAGCGTACCAGTGGCGTAATTTATCAGATTACTGTACACCTTGAAATGCTGTTTGTATTTGGCAAAAAATAAGGCAATTTAACGATTAGGCTTCAGGAAAACATATTCAGTTTATCATATGTTTTGGAACGCTCCTGTGATTGTCAAACCTTCCACGTAACTGATTGTGCTGGTATTTGTAACTAATAAGAAAATGTTGTTTTGCGAAAAACCAAATAATCGCTGGTAATAAAACAGTATTGAGATTAACATTCTGTATTATATTTATAGTTTTAATGATGGCAACATAAATTTGTTCACTCAGCCTTTAATTATTCTTGTTTTGAAGTTTCATCAAAACCTACTTGCCTAATGATGCTGAGTTAACTCAGTGAAACGTAGCAACTAAATACATTTTCTTCCAACCTTGAATTAAAGCTAGTTTACTGTAGACCTCGTTTATTTAATAGAGCTTTATACTTTTCACTAAATTACTATTTTAACTATTATTAGGCAAAATTTATTTTATTTTATTTGTCCGGACCGAAGGCCGCCTGAAAGGGTCACCTGTTTTAACCACTTGCATCACTTTACAGTATTGTGTTGTCTGTTAGTCGGTCAGTAGACACTAATATAACGTTACATAACGGACACTTAATGTTGCAATTTGAATTATACACACTGTAGGTTACAACATAGCATGGCATATGAACTTCAAAAGCAAGAAATAAAAATATTTGTTACTCTTAATTTTGGTATTATTTAATCTTGAAAAACACTATTTCGGGGACCCTGCGGAAGTACATCTTGAAACTCAGTGTTGTAAGTTAGATAACATAACCTGACGTATCCACGAAGATTGATTTATCAGAAGACACTGAGTGGGTAAAATATTAGACATGTCTAAACAAAGCAACATGACAAGAGCTTACGAGTTAATAAAATTACTTGCTTTTTAAGCATATATATAGCTATTACAGTGTAATCATACATCACATTAAAACCATTTTGTGACATCAATATTTTTGTGTATGAAATACATTTTAATTCTAAAAATGAGCAGAACTCGTGAGGTTTCGTATTTATTAATAATATCATACATATATGTTAATTATGTTTACCATAAACGTTTTTTTCATTACAACAAAAAAAACATCATTCTGTTTATAGGTAAAGAATAAACACTCATAACTAGTTACATTACCACCGTTGGAAAAATGAAAACATGATTAAAAGAACAAAGTAAAATACAAAACTATTCTTTCTCACGCTTCTATTTCTTTAGAAAATAAGTATATACGATATTTTACATTTTCTTTCTTTATACCATTTTATAAAATTGCTAGTAATTGCTATGCCATTTTCTAGACTTGCTAGTAATTGCTATGCCATTTTCTAGACTTGTAGTAATTGCTATACCATTTTCTAGATTTGATAGTAATTGCTATACCATTTCCTAGATTTGATAGTAATTGCTAAAACTTTTTCTAGTCTTGTAGTAACTGCTATATCATTGTTTAACTTATTCAACCAGTTTTAGACTTGTAGTTATTGCTATACCATTTTTTAGACTTGCTAGTAATTGCAATACCATTTTCTAGACTTGCTAGTAATTGCTACACCATTTTCTAGACTTGGTAGTAATTGCTATACCATTTTATAGACTTGGTAGTAATTGCTAAAAAACTTTTCTAGTCTTGTAGTAACTGCTATATCATTGTTTAACTTATTCAACCATTTTTAGACTTGTAGTAATTGCTATACCATTTTTTAGACTTGCTAATGATTGCTATACTATTTTTAGACTTGGTAGTAATTGCTATACCATTTTCTAGACTTGGTAGTAATTGCTATACCATTTTCTAGACTTGGTAGTAATTGCTAAACATTTTTCTAGACTTGTAGTAACTGCTATATCATTGTTTAACTTATTCAACCATTTTTAGACTTGTAGTAATTGCTATACCATTTTTTAGACTTGCTAATGATTGCTATGCTATTTTTAGACTTGGCAGTAATTGCTATACTATTTTCTAGACTTGATAGTAATTGCTAAACCATTTTTAGACATGCTAATGATTGTCATACCATTTTCTAGACTTGATAGTAGTTATTATAACAATTTCCGTAAACAAAACATGTTTAAAATCGACTATTTGCTTTTTTTGCCGTTAATTTAGGCTTCATAAGAATGACATTCATACTTTGTGTAAAGGCGAAACGTGTTATTGCAGACATTGTTCTTATTGTCAAATTTTAAGTGAATTTAATCCTTGTGGTGCTGTTGTCCCGGATTTTAAAAAAAATGGTTAATTAGCACTGATGATTATGGTGTTACAAGAAAAGTTGATAGAGAAGTGTTAAAACAAAACTTATTAAACAGTATCTTGATTTATTAATTAAAGTACTGCTTGACGAAATAGATCAAAATCTAAACATAAATATTTATCTTAAAGCTAACTGATTTATTCAATCAGTACTTATTTCACAAATGTCTCCCAATGGGTCGGTAGTAAGTTTACGGAATTATAACGCAAAGTTCCTGGGTTTGATTCCCACTTGTGGAAAGCTCGCAAATAGCCCATTGTGTAGCTTTGCTCTAACAAACAATATTTCGCAAATTAAAATTGGAAACTTCATCATTGTTTTTGAGCAGGGAATATTAAGTTTGCGTAAAATATTTTTCATGAAAAAATAGTCTTAACAGATCTACAATTATTGAAGCACTATTGTAAAAATATATTTCTTATTAAAGCTAAAGATAAAAAGAAGAAACTGGTGCTTGAAAATGTTCAAGATTATTATGGCTAGTGTTGGAGACTTTTGTTGTGTTTAAACACATAAAACCATACATATATATAATAAAAACATGGGAAAATTAAAGCTTAAGTAATATAGCTATAATCTAATATCGACTGATAATGTATTTAAGAAGTTGGTCTCAGATAACAGAAACGAACTCTGTGTGAAATTGTAACAGTATTGTTGAAATCAGGAGATCTAACAGAGAATCAAAAACCTATGAATCAAAGTTAAGGTGATTAATATGAAAGTTTCTTCCCTAAGAAGTTTGGTCTAATTGAAGAAAATGTCCGGCTTTGGTAACTTGTATTAAATATTTTTGTTGCAGTGAGACGCGTGTGAAGATCGATATTAAATTTTGTAGAAAGACAACATGATTACATATCAGATGACATTTTTTTGTTAATTTCTACTTGGTTATTAAAAAAGCCAACAGTAAATTACCGATAAATCTTAATTCTTACACATATTAACTTTTAAATACTTTGTAAATTAAAATTAATTAGGGTACTTAGCCCCAAATCAAACTACTCTTGTCCCCCGATGGGTCAGTGATAATTTTACCGACTTAAACACGAAAATCTGAGGTTTGTGTCTCTGCGGTGGACAGGGTACAGTTAGCCCATTGTTTAGGTCTTCCCGCAAAAAATATTAAACACCCTCTGATCTCCGTTTATCTATTTATAGCATAAACATGGATAAATATTAAACGAGAAGCGTATCCACATATTTTATTACCCTTATCCAGCTAGAAATAAAGTGCCATATGCAAGGGTATGGTAGTTAAGGCAGTCTGCGGGTTGCAGTATCGAAACCTGTCGTCGAACATGCTTAACTTTCAGTCATGGGGACGATACGAGGTAACGGCCAATACCAGTTTTTGTTGAAAAAGAGTAGCCCGAGAGTTGGCGGAGAGTAGTGTTGACTAGCTACCCTTCTTCTGGTCTATAACTTCACAATTAGTGACAGCTAGCGCAAGTAGCCATCAAGCAGCTTCGTGCGAAAATTCGACAAAACAAACAAATCATATATAATTAGGGAACGATAGTGGGTATGAAGATACCTTAACACTCTTAATGAACTATGAAAATTTCCATATCAAACGAGGGACGCATCAAAACGCTATAGGGATGTTCTGTAGAATATCTATTTTTCTAACAAAGAATATAAATATTACACTATGAGGAGTGTACTGAAACGGACGGCAATTACACAAATGTAGCGGACGACGTTTCGAAAGTCTTCGGTTTTCAGGAGCTGAAGACAAATGGCTTTTGAAACGCCGTCCTCTACATTTGTGTTTTTTTTTCTTTTTTGTTTTACAACAGACAGTTGCCGTCCATTCCATACACTCATCATGGATACTCTGCCTAAACAATCTATCAAAGAATTACATTATGAGATTTTCTGTATAATTTCCTTGTATAATCGTGCTACAAGGTGTACAAAACCACAGATGGAATAATTCCAATTTTCTGTATAATTTTCTTGTATTCTGGTGCAACAAGGTGTACAAAACCACAGATGGAATATTCCGATCTTATGTATAATTTCCTTGTATAATCGTGCTACAAGGTGTACAAAACCACAGATGGAATAATTCCGTGCAGTTTTTTGTTTCCCGCTGTGTGTATCTAGAATATAAATAACACACTGTAAAAGTATTCTGTCCTCTTAATCTTGGTTTTACAACAACAATGTAATTTTAGTTCACAAACATGAAAACAGCGAAACAGACTGGCCTGAAAAGGAGCCAATCTTAAGCCTTTTACTCCCGTATCTATTTGCTCATAAAGAGTATTGTTAACTAAAAAACAGGAGTCACTTTCAGCGAAATTAAATTTAAAAAAAATTATATTTAAATCATATATTTAGGAATATGTAAATTAATCTGATTATCCTTATAAATCATCTTTCGGTATTTAAATCAATTATTTAATCTAAAGGAATATTATAATAAAAATACCATAAAAACTATCCGAATGTACATTTCAATCTCTGAATGTTATACGAAAATTGAAAAATATTCCTTAACGTTTATTTATTACTGCAAATATATTCAAAAATCCAACAACACACCTTGTTAAAGCATAATTGCAAACATTAATGTTCGTAATGGTAGTTCTCAATGGATATTATTCTTTATGTACTTTAGGAAGTCCATTAACAAACTTCTGGGTGACTGCCTAAGGGTCTGATGCCAGAATATTCTATTTGAATGAATAAGATATATTTTTTAAGTTAAACAGGTTTTTTTTTTCTAATTATGGAGGATCTTGATTAGATTTAACAAATTAAGTTTCATCATTCAAAATGCTGTTTGCTTTATCCAAGTAATATTGTTGTTCAGTATGATAATAATATTTCTTTTACTAAATTTAATGCTAACCACAGTTTGAATTTTCCCATGAAAGTTTAATAGTAGTGTTGTATATGAAACTTGTTAGGTGTCTATTTAGCTTCCACGCAGAAAGACCAGTTCTATGCGCTTTAATATCACATATTTTCTCTAGAAATATCCACTGTGTTCATAGATTAAGCAATGCCTGGAAAATATTCCCTCCCTATTAAAATAACTTAGCCTATTGGAGTGATCAAGCGAAGAGTATGAATAGTGCATGTTGGGAAAAAAGACTGTTACCTATACAGTTGTTAAATCCCTCGGTCTTATAAGGAATTCCTTTACTTAGAGCTATCAAACAGTTGGAGAGTAGTGTTGTTCAAGTCTCTATGCACTTGTCATATTTGATATATTGTGCTGTTTAAAATAAAGTTTGACTTTTATCTCGTACAACATCGTTATCAGTCTTGTTTTCTTCAGTCTCAGCAAGTCAGAAATTTTTTGTGGCTCCTTCTGCTATTCTAGTTTATAAGGTAATTAGTATAATACCATAATAGTACCTGTTTTTTACTTATATTTTAAGGCCTATATTATCAATTTAAATTATAAAATGAAGTTAATTCTACTCCACTTACTTGAGTTTTAAAAATACTGAAATAATTCTCACTTTTTAACCAGAATGTTTTTTAACATTTGGAAAAAAAAGTTTTCAAATTTTCATTTTTAAAATACATCGAATTTAGGTTAATGATATTTTTCCTATGTGATGAAAATTTAAACTTCTTTATTATTGTTTAAATAAGGTAAACCCTTCCGTTGATGGACTTATTGAAGGTTGATGTAACATTTTATTTTCAAAAATTCAATTCTATAATATTACTTACACTGACAAAAATCATATGTGTAAACTTTGAAATTTTGAATGGTAAGGATAATATATTTCATATTTACATTCATTGCTTTTGTTAAGGTCCCAACTTCGCTTCTCGTTATAGAAAAGTGATCTGTATTTTAAAGCCATGGATGCTTTGTAAGATTGAGGGATAAATCCCACTATTCGGCTAGAGTAACCCAAGAGATGATTGCGGGTACTATTGACAGGGTACCTTTTTGTAGTCAATCAAAAGTAGGGTCACTAGACAGAATAGAACACCAAATTATAGCGATTTCATAACATTATTTCCGATAAAAGTCACTGACAACAGCGTATTAAAACAGGATAACTTCAAAAATATCATTAACATGTAAATCAAAAGCCTCCCCATCCATATACAACAGACTTAAAATATGCATTAGGTGAGTGAGGCGTCTAATCAAATTACATTAAGGTTTTAACTAAATTCAATTACGGTCGCAGTCCTCGTATAAAAGTGAGCTTGATCATCTAATGACTGTAGTCTTTCAGTTATTGATCAGTTAAGTGAGTTCTCTTATAACTTGCTCTTTAACTGATAAGCGTATCACATATTTTAACACTCATTATCAGCTGTGAAAAAATAGCATGCATAAATATTAATCGAAGGCTTATCAGGATATCTCTGCTCTCAATGAATTATGAATGAAAAAATACGTATAATAGGATATGAAGTGTATATATTAACATTTCGTAATAACCTTCATCGATTATAAATAAAATCAACAAGCATAAATATGAAGTGACAAGCGTAGCAACGCATGATAATACTCTTCATCCAACACAAACGTAGAAACTGCAACGCATGTTAATACTCTTCATCCAACACAAACGTAGAAACTGTTTTCTTTGAAAGAAACGTGAATAGACTGTTTTCTAAAAGAACACTGAAAGCAAACATTATAGCGTGCTAAAGACCTCGACTCTTATGTATACTGTCAATATGTTGAAACCGTGATGTAAGGAAAAACCAAATATTTTATAGATCGTAGTTATAGATTTTGTTTTTGTAACTACTTCCGAAACAAGTTTCAGAAACTGGAAGTGTCAAATATAGAACATAGCGCGAATAGGGATCGATGGTAGTTAAAACTTGGTAAACACGAAACGTTTATATAAGAAGTATTCTTGTTCTTAGAAACACTTATCATGTAAAATAAAACCAGATGTATATAGTCCTTCTCTGCAGCTTACTAAAGATAAGTTTTCGTAAGAAAATGTTGTACTGTCATAAGTAACAAGGATAATTCTGTCTTTTGTTTTCCTAAAATAATAACATCTCAATCTCATCATTACCTTCTTTCAACATTTTTGTCCCAGTAATGAAAGTTCGTTATTTAGAGAGTATACTACATTCTATTTTTCTTACTCCAATGTACGCAGTCCTTTGATGTTATATACACTGTTTTAATTCTTTTCAAAATGTATTCGTTAAAGTGCCTAAAACAATCAAGGAGACACTATCATCAATCCAAATAAATTTTTGACTGTTTTATGTACCACATAATGTGTTAATAATGAGATTTCATTAAGAATATTATTTGTCTGAAGGCTTATAACGTTAAAAAACGGGTTTCAGATAGCCCGTTGTGTAGCTTCGTGCTTAATAACAAACAAACAAAAAAAACAGAAGTATCTATTGAAGGCTAAGACGTTGTTTACTTGCTCGATATATTCAAATTCACGACAATACTGTTAACATCTATTTGCATGTTTATATTTATCCCATTGTTGTTTCCGATAGTGGAAAAAAAAATATTTGGAGATTTATTATAGCGTTTTCTGCCATTTGCTATTGTGGAAAGTCTCATGCTTTTATTGTTATATAACAATATTGTAATTTTAAGGAATTATGCAAACATTTTATATTATTTGCTATATCTTTATTAATTGTTTTTATATGACTCAAATGTTCTTTAAATGTTGTTGTTGTTTTTTAAACGATAAACAAAGGCAGTTCTTATTTAATTTGAAATTAATTGCTGCCGTATAGTACAATTACCGAAAAAGTTTTAACGATTACACTATTCTGCGAAATGATGATCATTAAAGATGTGCCTTAGAAACTAGCAGAGAACCACAAAACATTTGTGATCGAATTAGTATCTTGATTGAATCACTACTTCTTTAAATACAGGATTTATAGAAGAAAAAAATCCTAATCGCACACACTGAAAGTCCAATTGTCTTAAGCCTAACATTAGTTAGGTCTTTATTAAGTATGGCCTATATTCAATCCTATATTCAAATCGTCCACACTGAAAGCCCAATTGTCTTACGCCTAACATTAGTTAGGTCTTTATTAAGTACGGCCTATATTCAATCCTATATTCAAATCGCACACATTGAAAGTCCAATTGTCTTAAGCTTAACATTAGTTAGGTCTTTATTAAGTACGGCCTATATTCAATCCTATATTCAAATCGCCCACACTGAAAGCCCAATTGTCTTAAGCCTAACATTAGTTAGGTCTTTATTAAGTACGTCCTATATTCGATAAACTGATAAATTAACCACTGTAACTCGTGTACGTTTTTTGCTTTAGTTTAGTTAAGGCTAATCTTTAGCCTACTTAATACTATCAGTAAATAGACTTATAATGTTATTCTATGACCTAACGTTAGACTTCTTGAAAAAATTTGACAAGTTTCTAATATGCTGTTGTACAAAATGTGTACTAAAGTATATTTACATCCGTTGAATAAAGTGCGCGAGCATACGCATTTAAATAGTAAGGTGCGCGCGCATTTTCAGGACAAACAAATACTGAGTATTATTATAATAGATACAGGGATTTTTATTTACCGATATTTAGAAACTCGATAAAGCTTCTAAATTGTAAATATATGACACATATAATATTGTTTTCTTCCAGTTTCTAAAACACAATTTGGATTTAATTTGTTATATCCTTAAGGTTTAGACTATCTGTAAGAATAGAGGGAAGGCAGCTAGTCATCACCACCCACCGCCAACTCTTTTACCAATAAATAGTGGGATTAACCGTCACATTATAACACCCTCACGGCTGAAAGGGCGAGCATGTTTGATGGGACTGGGATTCGACCCCGCGACCCTCACCACCTCATGCCGTGCCTCATTTTTAAGAGTTATGTTAAACTATAAAAGCTAAAAATGCACATAATTTAAAACAACATTAATAGCGAAATGGTGCATTTAAGGGTTTTACACTCACAAAAAAGAAACTTATCATTCTATAGGTATTTGAAAAACTTGGTAGTGTCCAGGGTCACTGATGAGGAGTGGAATTCTCTGAAAGTAGTCTGGCTCACTGACACACCCCTAATGAAGGAATAGACCATTCCAAGCTTTTACTTCTTGTTAAACAGATGTTTAAACAATTCTATTCAACATTAATAGCATTACTATCGTTGTGATAATGAAGTTTGAATATTCTGTTGTGCATGCTCCTCACGTGCAGCTGTCACACCCAATCCAACTATACAGTTAAAATAAGTCGTGTAGGCGGCTAATGTTACTTACTTGTTGTTTTTTTCCATAATCAGTAGTTCTAAATTTGGGATTGCACGATAATATCATATAATTAAAAAATATAACTTTTACTTGGCAACGTTTCGAACAAATACTTTTTGTCAACCCTTGGTCAAATCGATAAGTCATATTATGCAGCTTATTATTTTAATGTGTTGCCACATTCGCCCTCATTTTTTTTTTTTTCAAAACATGTGATATCAGCTCTAACGATCAGGGATGGCTACGCTTAAGCTGAAGTGTGGTGTGAGATGTCGTCAAACTAGAAAGTAACAAATACTTAGATATACTAGATTTATACATTAAAATCTTATGTAGGTAGTAGTGTATATGTTTGAGAAACCAAAGAACATGTACTAAAAGATATGTTTACACAAACTTGCCAGGTGTGAAAAGCACTTTATTTTACTTTCGTCTATTTTGGGATATAGTTATATCTTATATCATGAAAAGCACTTTATTTTACTTTCGTCTATTTTGGGAAATAGTTATATTTCATATCATGAAAAGCACTTTATTTTACTTTCGTCTATTTTGGGAAATAATTATATCTTATATCATGAAAAGCACTTTATTTTACTTTCGTCTATTTTTGGAAATAGTTATATTTTATATCACACAAATGCTATAAAATAGTCAATAAAAACCTTAGGTATGCCGTACATAAAACTATGTTTATAGGTGTATAAACTGAGTAAGGGTGCATGTCACTGGTTCTTTCTTATATAAATGCCTATTAATAGACAATTACATTAATTACTGTATTATACTCAGTAATATTACATGGCATGTAGCTATTTCGTTCCTACATATGATCGCAATCTTCATGTCTACCTATGTGTCTTAAGTTTTTCTATTTCCTTTAATAATGGTTATGATTTAATTAATTTTATTTTGTCTGAATTAGCTTGACATGCTTACAGTATAATTTACATCATAAATCAGATCAATCAACTTATAATTGTATTTCAAGTAGTTATATATATATATATATATATGTACAAGTTTTGCTGTTGTTGATGTTTTACGTCACATAATATGACGACCAGCATATCATGAGAATTGCATAGATATCAAACTGCATATCTAAAATGAATTATTGGAAGACAAATAAGGGAAATCTTTAGAGAATGTGAAATTTAAATATTCAATACTCGGTGCATATATTTTTTTTAAATAATTGAACGCAGATATAGGTATTTTCCATTTTCTTTTGTTTGGTCTGTTTTTAGCGCAAAGTTACACAATGAGCTATCTAATCTTTGTCCACCACGGGGAACTGAACCCTAGTTTTTCGTTTTAAGTATGTAAATTAATCCCAGACCAACTGGGGGACTGCATCCCCTCTCTATGTTGACAGATTTTTTTCTAGAATTTCTTTAAGTAAAAATAATCATATGAATTATTAACTACTTTTTACTACCACCTATTAATCGTATTGGATAAACCTAAATGCCCTCTTTATATATCAAAAACACACACATGTAGTTGATAGTCTAGTATACTTTTATCAGTGTTATCATTACGTACTTCGTCTAATGAGCTGAAATTAGTTTTATCTCAATTACGTTTCATTGCTAACCATGACGCGCTGTTGCTTAAATCGTTAAGGAGATGAAGGCTAGTTAAAAAATTGTTTCTGACATCATCAGAAATAATCGGCGCATTGTTGTTAACTGATGTGGCAACAAAGAAAGAGAGAGAGATGTGAATAATATATTTATATAGTTTTATACTACTAAAATTTTATTTTATCTTAGAGTAATATGTGTCGTTCCAATTCTAAGCCCTCTGAAAACAGTAAAAATATCAAATTTCTTCTTTTACAAACATTAAAAGTTATTAGAATGCCTCCAGATTATTGATCGCATCATTAAAGTTTGCTATGCTGTTTGAGTCAATATTTCTACTTGTTTACAAACACCACAATCAAGAAAAACATTTTAGTTTTCGTGCTCGAAGACATCCAGTTGAAGTTTCAGTGATGAAAATCATTAATGTTGTCCTAGTTGATGCTTTTAGTCTGATCAATAGAGTTGTTCAGTGTATACAATATTGTGATATAATATGCATGACGTTTTGAAATTGTTTTTAAAACACGAAGTAAAATATTTAATATATCAAAAGAAGTTCATCTTGAAATCTATATTATTATGTTATTAATCCATATATTGTAAAAACTTAAGAAATAATTATAATCGTATTAATGAAATGCAAGTATCCTTCAATAAGCGTATTAGGATCTAAAACTTACTTTGAACCTTTTACAATTAATAGAATGACAATTTTCAAAATATAAAAGTGCATACGTTATACGTTTTTATTAATGGAAATAAATCCACAGGTTTCATTACTTTGAGGCGTAGTAAAATTTTCGTGTATCATTCTGATAAACAAATCTAACAATAAACTTAAATGTGATTTTGTATTTCTTTATTTACAGCGATTAAATTCATGGATTCTTATCTCTTTGTTCGTGATCAATGTCCTCCAATTTCCATGTTCAGCCCATCTATTTAGATATTGATTTACAATCAACTAATTCATTAAGTAAGAAATAAGTGTAAGAAGAGCAACTTTCTACACCCAGTGTTTCAAAGTGATATATAGATTTACTTTTCGTCTCGTAGAAAAATAGAAGCACTAAAAAAAATGTGTAAAGGAACGGAGAAGGAATTATAAAGTTTACAAATGAGCAGTCTGAAAGCTCTCAGTGTGCCTTAAACTCATTTTTTGTAATGTAGACCAGCACCTTTACAATCATTACATGCACAAAATATTAATAAACTATGTTAAGTGAAGATGAAATGAAATCGGGATAATTAAAAAAAAATTAGAGAATGTAAGAAGACAAAAATATAAAATGTTAAAAGAAATGTAAGTTGTGTTTTTGTTTTGTGCAAAGCTACCGGATGGTTATTTGTGCTAACTGTCCCAAATTTTGAACTGATGGACTAGAGTGAATGCAGCTAGTCAAAGCTACCGGATGGTTATTTGTGCTAACTGTCCAAATTTTGAACTGATGGACTAGAGTGAATGCAGCTAGTCAAAGCTACCGGATGGTTCTTTGTGCTAACTGTACCAAATTTTGAACTGATGGACTAGAGTGAATGCAGCTAGTCAAAGCTACCGGATGGTTATTTGTGCTAACTGTCCGAATTTTTGAACTGACAGACTAGAGTGAATGCAGCTAATCAAAGCTACCCACCGTCGACTTGTGGACTACTTAAATCGAATAGCTGGATTTGACCGTCACTCTTATAACGCACGCACTGGTCCAAAGAGATATAAGATAAAGATTACAATATTCAATAATTGCTATTGATAAAAAGAGGTACCACAATTGATTTGGTTACGAGGGAACCTATTTTGAGATGGGTAAAGTAGAAAACTTTATTACAAGTTTAACACAATAACATCAGGCTTAAGTAGTTTAACCTCTATTAAACCGTTAAGCAATTACTAGTCATGTGGCTTCTTATTTGGCTTTTGTGTCTATATATTTGTACCTAATGATGACAAAAACCCGTTCTTAAGTTTGTAAATTTAATAATGTGTTAAACTTGTAATAAAGTTTTCTTCGTAGCAAATTCAAATTGTCTCTAAACATTATTAGGGGTACAATATGATCTGTAAAAAAAACAAAAGTCAAGTCGAAACACTCCATTAAACGGGAATGTAATGAAATGAAATTGAAAAATATTAGAGGAAAACAAGCAAAGCAATGAAGTGGATGAAAGTATATTCGTTATTTGAAAGTGCGCTAGCACTTCTTGGGCCCGGCATGGCCAGGTGGTTAGGACGCTCGACTCGCAATCTGCGGGTCGCGGTTCGCATCCCCGTCCCACCAAACATGTTTGCCCTTTCAACCGTGGGGGCGTTATAATATGACGGTCAATCCCACTATTCGTTGGTAAAAGAGTAGCCCAAGAGTTGGCGGTGGGTGGTGATGACTAGCTGCCTTCCTTCTAATCTTACACTGCTAAATTATGGACGGCTAGCGCATATAGCCCTCGTGTTGCTTTGCGCGAAATTCAAAACAAACAAACAAACAAGCACTCCTTGTGTAGGGATGGCGCAGACGCCCCTATTAAAGCAATACAAAAGTCATCTGGATTTTCTTCTCTACATGTTATAAGAAGCTAGCTATGAAGAGCAACGTGGCGTAGTCGCTCTATCTCCGGTGTGTATGCCGCTTTTCAGCTATCAAGAGCGTCCCAAAGCTGAAAACCTGCAAATAGCCGAAACCGAGTTTTCATATATCTATCTTCAACAGGCCTACCACCTACCTAATTCTAGCAGTAATTTTAATTTTATATAATTTGGTAGAGCAAAACAATCTTCACGATCTTTGACTAACTATTTTATTATTATTCTATGCAAAATATATAAAGCCTTAGAATACACTCTATAATCTAGTAACCCACGTTACCCATCTTATAAAAAAGTAAATAAACAAATATTAGGGAAAAAGAGTTATCGCTAAATAAAAAAGCTATGTATAGCTAGCTATTGAACATGAAAAAAGGAACCAAACAAGATAGGGATGGAAGTGGACATATCACTTGATTCGACTAATGACCATAGTGCAAACTAAGCTGTCTGACTTGGAGAATAAAATCCCTGCATTGCTGGCTTCCTCACTGGCACAATAAATATAACCAGAATTACATATCGTAATATTTTACTCTTTTGTAAAATAGTCATAAAAGTAGTATTCTAAAGTTAACTAAAGGAAAGGTATAATGGTAAAAACTGAGATTATATTCAAACACTAAGGTTTCGATACACAAAGTGGAGAAGCCAGTAATGTAGGGATTTTACTCTCCATGTAAAGTCAAGAAGGCTTAGTCTGCTATGTGATTCTTAGCCGAATCAAACGATATGTTAACTTCCATCCCTATCTCGTTCAGTTCTTTTTTTTATTATTATTTAGCGATAATTTTTGATTAATTCAAGTTGAACAAAATATGTAGAAAGAAAAAGAAATTAAACCGAAACTTTGAATTAATTAATAACTTATGGGAATGGAGATATCTATAAGAAACAAAGCAGATACATACGTAAAATAATAAACGTAATATTTTCATCGAAGGAGATTTAACAGCAAAATACAGCATTATCAGCAATACATATTTACGTAGGAAAAAGTATAAAAAATCAATTTAGTCAATGAATTTATCTTTTCTAAAGCCATTGTAAGTGACACTAAAATATTTGTAGCAATAAAAATTGTCTCATACATTTATTCTCATATGAATGAAGCGTACGAGGGAAAAAATATTGAATATTACTAACAGACTCAGTTTTTTGGAGATAACGGTTATAGAAAGAATTTTTACGAATGAAAGATATTGACATAACAAATGATTTTATTAAAACAACTGGAAATTAGACCAAAAGAGATAAAAGTAGTAGTTACAAAGGATCTGGAAAATCGTATAAGTGCAAATACATTCAAGAAGAAGCAGCAAACGTTAAGAAATATCGCCAAAACAACAGCAACAAAAACTAACTGAGTTTTAAATGAAAAATGTATGCATTGATACGTGCAAATTAATGCAGCAGGAAGAATTAAATTTAAAAAAAATGCATCAATAAAAAAACAATTAATTAGTTTTAAGTAAAAAAAAGTAAATATTGATCTAAAGCAAAATAATCACGACATATATTTAGTCACGGTCAATAAACATTTTTCAAAATGAGCTCCATGCAAGAACGTAGTAGAAAAAAAGTTAAGAAAATATTTAAAATAAAGGTTTCCTTTCCAAGTAGAGATACAGAGAAAAATCAGACTGAAACGGCCCCCCAGTGGCACAGCGGTATGTTTGCGGACTTACAATACTAGAATCCCGATTTTGATACCCGTGGAGGGCAGAGCATAGATAGCCCATTGTGTTGCCTTGTGCTTAATTACACACAGACTAAACCGATAGACAAATATATCCTAAATAAACGACAGGAGAAAACATTCAAGAAAATTACATAAATAAACTCTAAATAAATGTCTATATTAACCACAGACTTATTGAAAAGTTGGTGAAGAATAAATCAAGATCGTTTTGAGGAGATTAAGGCATATAACAAATGGTAAAAAAGAAAATTATGCAGCGAAATCTTAAGTATAACAGTAAATGATCCATCGAATGCAAATTTTACGCAAATGTTGGCGGAAACAAATTAAAATTCGAACAAAGGAAAGAAGTACTCTGTAGCAAAAGGAATCGAAATCAAGCAAAGAGTGAACTCAAATGTACCAGAGTGTGCTATTAAAAGAACGTGGGGAGAAAGGGACGAAAAAAGAAATTATAATTGGGTGTAGTTTCTAATGAATGCAAATAATACCGAAGAAAAGCGATAAAAAGAATCCAAACTGAAAGTGAAAAGTAAAATATTGGAGTCTCTGTTAAATAGGGAAAATACAACCACAAAGAGGTATCAGGAAAGCAATGAAACTAAATCAAACGCAATAATTAGTTTATAAGAAAAAATATTAAAATAAAAGTGGGAGAAATGAAAATTCTCCCGGTGGATCAGCGGTAACTTCACGAATTTAAAATGCTAGAATCCCCCGCGGTGAACAGAGCAGATATTTCAATGTGTCGATTCGCACTGAAAGAAAGGAATGGAAATGAAAACAAAACTCCGGGGAGAATCGTGTTTGGACGCGAAATAAATTAGGAAAGGGGAGGAGCTGATACAGGCAACATGGTATAAGAGGCAGAAAATATATATATATAGGAAAACAATCAACTCCTAAACCAAAGGATGTTCAGAAATAGCTGAAGAACGAACTTAGAGATATGAAGAAATACAAATCTTAAAGCACCAGCACAACAGAAAACTTTGGCCAAGTTACTGTGAAAAGTAAGAGATAAATAATGAAAAAAAAATCTTAATGAAGCAAAACAAAAAATCTATAAAGATAGCAACCGAAAAATTCGAACCAATAGAAATTGAAGTAGTTAAAAGGAAAAATCAAGTTTAAAAGCTGCTGAGTGTGATGAAAAAAGACAACTTTGACCCGCAGAAAAAAAACACCACAGAATTGACAATATAAAACACTTAAGCTGCAAGCAAAAGACCAACCAAATAGAAGTGTACAGAAGAAAATAAAAGAAGGAAAAGTATAATAGAAGTGAGAAAATGGACCTTCAGTGAGAAAAACTTAGTAAAGCGAGTAAATTGAACAGAAAAAAGGCAAAAAATAATTCGGTAAGAGAGAAATAATTAGCCAAGCACGTGGATGAAATAATTAGCCAAGCACGTGGATGCTCCTGAAAGAAAAATAAATATTTATACCATCATATTTTAGGGCTCGGTATTTAAAAGTAACAACTAAACTTCAACTACAAAATTTACTTTTAAATATATTTATTACTTTACTAAAAAGTAAAGTTAAGTACACGTATTTTGTACATTTGTAACATTCTTAAGAATAGTTTAATCATAGAGGGCTCGTTGTGTACTATAGTTGTGTGAAACACGATGTAAACCGATAGTGAAAGATTCACTCGCTTGGCCAATAATAGAAATAATGGAAGCTAGTATTCAGCTTGTTGTCATACGACCAAATTACTAACTTTACTATAAACTATCATCTCATTGTTACTGCGTGAAGGGTACGAACTACCATTATTGATTTCGGATAAATGTGATCACCATTAACCTCTGAATCCAATAATTCGTTGTTTGCGTCCTTTTCGCAAAAAAAAAAAAAGAACTTCGCACATCTGGATTGTTGATGATCTATACGAGTACCAGTCAAAATTCCACTATGCAGTCAGAAAAGAATAGCCTTAGAGTTAGTAGTGGGTACTGTTGAATAGCTACAGTCTCTCCAAGAGTTGGTAGTGGGTACTGTTGAATAGCTACAGTCTCTCCCAGAGTTGGTAGTGGGTACTGTGGAATAGCTACAGTCTCTCCAAGAGTTGATAGTGGGTACTGTTGAATAGCTACAGCTTCTCCAAGAGTTGGTAGTGGGTACAGTTGAGTACTCGTTTTAACAAAACTTTGACATGATAAAATTCAGCACTAATAAATATGTTTATTTTTTCCCAAGCATACTATATATCGGGCGGTTAGTCTTAAACGCTTGAAAACATTACGTGCCCACGGTACTCAAAATCAGAAGTACATGTCACCGAGATCAGTCCCCCCAGTGGTACAGCGGTATGTCTGCTGACTTACAAGCTAGAAACCGGGTTTCGATACACGTGGTGGGTTTGTTTTGTTTGTTTGTTTGGAATTTCGCGCAAAACTACACCAGGGCTATCTGCGCTAGCCGTCCTTAATTTTGCAGTTATAGCCTATAGAGAAGGCAACTAGTCATCACCACCCACCGCCAACTCTTGGGCTACACTTTTACCAACGAATAGTGGGATTGACCGTCACATTATAACGCCCCCACGGCTGAAAGGGCGAGCATGTTTGGTGGGACAGGGATTCGAACCCGCGACCCTCCAATTGCGAGTCGAGCGCCCTAATCACCTGGCCATGCTGGGCCCCCACGTGGTGGGCAGAGCACAGATACATTTTGTAGCTTTGTGCTTAATTACAAACAAAACAAACACTGAGATCGAACATTATAATTAACTACATCAAAATTATTACTCACCTTATAAAGGGCTTCCATACAAAATACAGTGTAAATGACAGATAAAATAAAACCGTAACTAATTGTGCCGATTTATACTATTTGAAAATTAAGGGCAGCTATGTGAAGAAAGCCCTTGTGTGTAGCTTTGGGCGAGAATCTGAAAGACATAAATCGAATAACTGTAAATTTAATGAAAATTCATTTGCATTTACAAAAAGATTGATTAAATTACTTCCTCCAAATGTTTGGAAGTTCTTAATAAATATTATTACGTATCTATCTTGTATGTATTTTATCTAACCGAAATCTAACATTTAACAAATATGATTATTTTAATGTCATTACTGGTTTTTCACAAATGATAATTACGTTACGAGCCGTTATGTTTCACATAATAATTTTGTATTTACATTAATGCATTGGGCCATGCTATCCTTCAATAATAATTCCTTAATTCGATAAAATGTGGAAAAGAATTTGGATTTTGTTTTCAAGTTTGACAAATTGTAAAAGTAAAAAGCAGATGTTGAAGTTTCAATCATTAACAAAGTCTGGAATTGGAAGTAAAAATGAGTTCTTTTATTACCTTTAATCCAAATCCACGTCTGATTGCTTTCCAATTATGAATCCTAGCAGACATTTAGACAACAAAGAGTCTGTTTTTTTATGGTTTAAGAGCCGAAAGGTGGTGAAATATCGGAAAAACAATAAGTCAGAAATAGTTATAAAAATACGTTGACTGCAGACGTTTGTTTTTTTGTTGTTTTTCACATACATTTTAACTTGTCAATTGCGATTCGAAATCATAGGTATGTAAAAAAAAACATTTCAAGTTCAGCTATTGTCTCCCACAAATCATTGCTCAATTATCTTAATGTTCAATACCAGAATTCATCAGTTATTTTTAAAATGATTCCTAATGTGTATATATGTATCATCCATCACCCAGAGTGATTACCTGGCTCGATTACCGTAATTTCTTGTAAGGTAAATGGAAAGTGCCCGATGGTTTACACGAATTATTTTATTTCAGGAGAGAAAGGCAATAAAGACGACATGGATTGAGGCACATTTCCACTTTTTTTTTGTCAACTTTTGGCTTTGAATTTAAAGACACAAGCACTTAGTTAGTTAAGTGAATCAGTTATTACCTTCCATAAAATAGAGTATGCAATTAGCATCTAATGAGGTTATTAAGACTTTAATAACAAAAGAAATAAGGAAGGGGAACATTATCTAACATTGTTTTTCATACAATTTTTCCTCAGCTAGGATAAAACAAAGCAAGTGATAACATTTTTAGAGTCAGTCATAAACCTGTACTAAGAGACAGATACTGTCAAAATAATTTCACAGGAAACGTAGATTATTTTTGTTGTAATTAAATTAATTATAATTTCTAATCTAACACGTAACACTGGTTTTGTGTGTTATGGGGATAGCGCTTTGTCATCGGAAATGAGTGCACCAAAACTGAAGGAATCAGTTAGGCTGTATTCTTAATAATCCACTTAAAAATTACGCTGGTGCAAATTACTCTCTAACTGTGTAATATCGACCATAATAAATAATTTTAACATAATGGCCACAATATAATCTCGAAAACACAGTTAAAGCCTCTTTCGGTAACCTTTTCATTCGTATCTCTCTTTATAAATAAAGGCACTTGGCACTACATTGACGTTTTAAAACGAACCGTATCTTTCATATCTTCGCTTTCAATCAGGTTATAAAATGATTAGCTTTTATTTGTTTTAACGAAGCTTCACAAACCCATTATGTTTGCGTATCATTTAATACAGAAATCGACCGTTCCGTTATCTTTATGTAAAAAAATGGAGCCTGTCACTTTGGATTATCGAACATTCTGTGTCGCTTAAGATAAGAAGAACTATACAGCGAAGACACCCAGACAAACTACTAAGTTTTATGTGTAGTTGTTGGTAAAAATGTTCGATCTTAATACGCTAACCGGGTTCGTGAAGAAAAGGAGAAAAAAAAATAAAAACAAAACAACAGTTGACAGCTCACTACTGAATTTCCTCTAGACTAGATATTCTGTTGACGATAATTACATTCAGTTCGGTCGATGGCCACTTTTCGCGGGATTAATCTTACGTTTCGACACCTAAATTGATTGCTGTAGTAGCTAATCGTTGCATTTCGTTCCCTAGTTTTCTAATTAAGTTGATTTAGAAAATACGTTAACTCAATAGCCTATTCATTCTCTAATAAATCAAATATCTTAAGTAAACACTGTAAGGTTATTACGTTTAATTCTAATTTTGAAAACAGTGAGAAGTTTGAGTTTGATTCCATCAATATACTTAATTTCACCTTTTTTATATTAATTAAAATTAGTCTCATTTATTATCGAACTACTGTTTCTTTCCCATAAAATTAACAGTGAGAAGTTTGAGTTTGATTCCATCAATGTACTTAATTTCACCTTTTTTATATTAATTAAAAGTAGTCTCATTTATTATCGAACTACAGCATATTATCGAACACAACATTCAGTATCGTGGGGAAAAACTGTAATATTGGCTCAACTGAAAGGCATTATAGCCAATAATATTCGAGAATCTTTGGAAATAATTAAATATAAAAATGATCATGTCTTATTAAATAAAGAAGAAATTCTGGCGAATATCTATGCAAAAATGTAGGGTGACCTTCTCTAAAAAAGTTCAAGCGGGAATTTTAAACATGTACATAGGTCACATGACCTATTTACGAAAAAATAAAGTATAAATAAGACACTGAAAGATGACGTTGCAATGTCGGAACATATAGCGTCAACTTTTTAGTTCTAATAGAGTGGCCTTAAATATAATGTTCTTAATTGTGTATCTATTTTATCGTTGTATGTTATTTATTATTTTAAAGCTTCATGTCTTTCAAAGTAGTTATTTATTACGTCAGATGGCTTGGTGCTTAAGATTGTTATGTATTTATAACCATGTAAATCAATTTTCAATGAAAAATAATCAACTTTTAAATAGCTCAAGGAGATTAACAGTGCTTCGTAGAGTATAACTGTCTACCGATTTTGTTGTATGCTTGTGAAACAAAAACAATAATAATAACAAGAACAAATGGACAGATTTTGATTTTGTCTATAATCGTGAAATCACATATTTTGCTTATTATGTTTGGGTGGTTTTAGCTATTAAAAAGAAAGGTTTAAGTGTTATTTCAAGAATAAGTCTACTTTTTGAAGTGATTGTGCCCGAATATTCTATTAGAGTTTTGATCAAATTCTTGTGCGATCCCTATTATGAACAACTATAGTGGTTTATGACATATATATATATATATATACTCGTGGGCCGTAAGTCCTCACAATTATTTTAAAATTTACGACCTTTAATCATTAAATAAAAAATATACATATTTTGTTGTATTCTATAACACATATCTATATATATATATACGTTACAAATTATTGATAACATGTATTGTTTATAGGTGATTAAATCAGCTATAAAACAATAATAATTTGAATATCGCAATACCGTTATCGGTCCCGGTTATGATAACAGAAAATGTCTATGGTAATAGCACCCAAATCTATCGGACAATATCCAAATGCCAATATCAGTCTAGTCGGCCATCATGAAAAATAAAATAAAAATCATCAATCAAATAAGGGTAAGAAGATGAATGCTTACACCCACAACGTCTCAGCTTCTACTGCCTTTCACTGTCTACAGCCAGTTGAGGGAAGGCAGTTACCCTTAAATTTCTTAAAGTAGAAATGAATTGAAATAAAGCCATCTT
>NW_013667606.1:37595-48320 GCF_000517525.1 Limulus polyphemus
ATATTAAATAGAACTATAAAATATTAAATAGAACTATACACCCTACCTTAAAAGTTCGTATATAGTTCCAACTCTCAACCTCGTCTCTTTCTTGAAAATGTATTCAAGTGTAACACGTGTTCGCCGAGACAAGCCCAGCTACTAACCCCCTCTGTATTATATTTATATTAATTATATTTTATTAATTCCTTTAAAAAAAAAAAGCTGATTAGATTAACATCGGCGTTTGGATATTGTCTGATAGATGGGATTTGGGTGGTATTACCACAAACATTATCTGTTATGACAATAAGTTGACAACCAGGACCGATAGAAACGAAAGAAATTTGTTTTAATCTGTTGGTGATTTAACAGATATCAAGTGGAAATCAGATAATATATCTGAGTGACGCGCTGCTGGCACGTTCAAAGGATACCTTAAGGTTTTGTCTGTTTGTTTTGGAATTTCGCGCAAAGCTACACGAGGTCTATCTGCGCTAGCCGTCCCTAATTTAGCAGTGTAAGACTAGAGGGAAGGCAGCTAGTCATCACCACCCACCGCCAACTCTTGGGCTACTCTTTTACCAACGAATAGTGGGATTGACCTTCACATTATAACGCCCCCATGGTTGAAAGGGCGAGCATGTTTGGTGGGATGCGGATTCGAACCCGCGACCCTCAGATTGTGAGTCGAGCGCCTTATCCACCTGGCCATGCCGGGCAAGGTTTTGTCAGAGATATATGTCGAAAAATATTAAGAAAATATTAATATAAAAGATGAGCACGTGCTTAAAGACGTTGCTTAAGTGAAAAAACAAAACCAAAACACATATCTAAAAAATGAGCTTTATGGTTAACTTTCATGAGGTTTAACATTTTTTGTTTCTATAAATAAATTTGCATACTATAAAATGTAATAAAACATAAACGTTAAACTTAAACCATCGATTAAATAATTTATTATTACGGTTCCTTGCTGTCACACTTGAAGGTTTCGAAAGTATTCATTTGAATAAAAACTAAAACCACGTTTATTTCATTAGTTCTTATCACTTCGGCATAGCCTTTTAAAGAGAGAAAACAGGTAATGTGTGGCCTTTACTTGATATTGACAAAAACATCAAATTCAAATCGGCCATAATTAACATGCTGTTATCAGACACTTTCTTCAGTGTCTAAATACGAGTTTCCTTTGGATAATTAATCGTTTTGATTATTTAGTGGATCTAATGATATACGTTTATATATATCATTGAAATCACTTGTCGACTGTATAGTTTCTAGCATCCAAAGAGTTAATCGTTCTGCAACGCTACTGAAATTGTACTGCTCGAGAAATTAATTTATTCTTCTTTATTCAGTTTTGAGAAATATTAATTGACCAGAGTCTGCTTGCTTATTTCAGACTAGAACCATCTGGATCACTTTCTATAGAAGCTTAAATTTTTCGCCATACTAATGTATTCAGTCGTATTTAGATACCTAATACCCCCCAGTGGCACAGTGGTATGTCTGTGGACGTACAACGCTTGAAACTGGGTTTCGATACCCGTGGTGGGCAGAGCACAGATAGCCCATTGTGTAGCTTTGTGCATAACTACAAACAAACAGATACCTAATTTCTCGTACAAAATATACATTTAAATAGTAATAATTGTTAATCCATCTGTAACCGTGCACTAAACAATATATATACATATACGTTATGTGACCTAAAATTTGTGTGGTGGCTAGGACGCTCGAGCTGCCTGTCGCGGGATCGAATACCTTCGCTGAACATGCTCGCCGTTTCAGCCGTGTAGGTGTTAAATTGTGATGGTTAATCCCACTATTCTTGGGTAAAGAGTAGCACAAGAGTTGGCTGTGGATTGTGTTCACTATTTGCCTTCTCTATAGGCTATAACATCAAAATTAGGAATGGCAAATGACGGTCAAATCCCACAATTCGTCAGAGAAGAGTAGTTCAAGAGTTTACGGTGGACACTGTTGCCTTCTCTATAGGCTATAACATCAAAATTAGGAATGGCAAATGACGGTCAAATCCCACAATTCGTCAGAGAAGAGTAGTTCAAGAGTTTACGGTGGGCACTGTTGCCTTCTCTATAGGCTATAACATCAAAATTAGGAATGGCAAATGACGGTCAAATCCCACAATTCGTCAGAGAAGAGTAGTTCAAGAGTTTACGGTGGGCACTGTTGCCTTCTCTCTAATCTATCAGTTCAAAATTAGGGACCGTTGAGTAGTTTTGCGCTAAATTTAATAAACAAACCAATTAAAAGTTAGTTGTTTATATAATGTAATTCAATCATAGATTAGTTTAAAGTGCATAGTTACAATTACAACTCCATTCCTTTAACACTATGGTGTTAAAGTTTGAGTCACGTATCTGTACACACACACACACACATATATATATTACCATATAACTAATTAAAGCAATTACAACAAGTCCACAGTAATTATTTAATATTACTTACAGCTAAATGTAAATGTTTCTCTGAAATCGAAAACTGTACTAGCAGTTTTCCTTTCTTTAATTTTTACTACAAAGAAAGTAATTAGTAGCATAGCAATTTATTTGTTGTTTTTTAATTATTTGTATAGTCCACCGGTTGCTCAGCGGTATGTCTGAGGGCTTATAACACTAAAAATTGGGTTGACAGGTCACAGATAGCTGATTGTGGTGCTTTGAACTATTTTTAGAAATTCGTCCCTTGATGCTCAATGGCTAGTATGATACGCCTCCTTTAGTTTGTAAATACCGAGTTTCCTAGGTAACACCGTGCTGGGACCCGGCATGGCCAGGTGGTTAAAGAGTTCGAATCGCAATCTGAGGGTAGCGGGTTTGAATCTCCGTCCTATCAAACATGCTCGCCCTCTCAGCTGTATAACGTGACGATCAATCCAACTATTGGGTTGTGATGACTAGCTGCCTTCCCTCTAGTCTTTCACTGTTAAATTAAGGACAGCTAGAGCAGTTACTATTGATAGATGGGCAGCTAAACCGTATCTGTATGATAATTATTAAAACAGAGCCTTTAACATTAGTTTCCAGCAAGTTACCAGTGGATCAGCATTAACGTCCGATGTTCCATACTCACGATGGACAGTCCATAGTGCAACTTTGCCCCGAAACAAACAGCAGTTAGATTAACTATTTCTTTTTTTTCAATTTTATTTGAGTCACTGTTTTTTGTTGTATAAAATTCCTTAAAGAACAAGAATGAATTTGTGACTAATTCTATTAAATTTTGCCAGAGGTTTAAAACATTAATTAATGTAGTTAATTTTATATACTGTTTATTCATTTCTTGGGTACTCTCACTATTAGCAATATTTTCGGGCATAATTCCAATAATATCTTCCAAGATTGGAACGGTTTAGAAGATTTAGATTAATCTTAAAATCTATAGAAAAAGCTAAAAATACAAATCAATCACCATAATATAATATAAAATAATATATATATATAAGTTCGGTTGTTTGGTATGGTTGTTGTTAAACACAAAGCTACACAATGGGCTATCTGTGCTCTGCCCACCACAGTTATCCCGTTTTGTAGCATCCTGAGCCTGCAGTCTTGCCTCTGACCTACTGGGAGCAGAAATAAGTAAATGAATATATTATGCATATTAAAATTTTATCCAACACTATCATTGATAATAATAAAAACGAGATGATGTAGCTAATAAAAAGTACTTGTTTACTTGTTGAAAAACGTGAAACCAGAAAACTGCACTGACCATCGCCAACTGTTAATATCAGGATTGTTTGTTGCTCGAAATACTGAGTTAAATTATATCTTTTTTAGAATATATCATGTAAAACCTTTCCATTAAATGTTGTGACTTTTGATGGTCTTTTAAACCCACGGCATTATTACCGATAATATAAACCTTGGCAGATATTATTAACTTAATTACCAAAATCTGTAAAATATTTGGTAGAAAAAAATTATGTCATAGTTCAAAATGTTAGAGAAAAGATGGATCGTGAACAAATTAGAATATTTTAATGTATTTATTAACGTAAAATAAAAGTAATGTAATAATAATAATATTGTAGTATAATACTGAAAAACTGAAATATTGATTCAAAATATTTTTTTCAATATATCCTTTGGAACAGTATTGGTATTTCTATTCGTTCAACATTCGTCCCATCTTGAGAGAGGAAAGGCTCATAAGAATGACTCTCAGATTTGTGTCTGTTCTGATATTCAAGAAAATTTCTCTCCTAACACGTGCAGCTAGCTTTCCAAGTTATAAAGCATCGCGAAGAAAAAGATGCGTAACATTTGAAATCAGGAGATTTATTTTACAACAGAATTCTCAGAAAATTTTGAGCATAGTGATTTAAATAGGAGATAGATGGCCGTGTATAAAAGAACAAAATCAGAGAGAGAGTAGTAATTTCCGGGCGTTTTGATTGAATGACAGTTCATTGTATATGTCATTCTGGTCTAATCCCCGCAAAAACTGTCGAGATCTTGAACGGTTTGATATGAATGTTAAATCCCCAGTTGATGAGTAGTTTCCTGAACATTTAGCCAGCTTTGCCTACTAAAATAGTTTATTGCGTGTTCACTTCAGACAGACCCCATTGATTTCCTTCCATCGTGTCATAAGACAGGGATATGAGTTGCACTATACAGCATAAGCGTCGAGTCTAGGTACGTCGAATTCAGTTTCAGAACTACATAAAAGGATATTGATGGATCTTAATAGATATATGTGCCAAGAGCTGCAGGTTTTCCTTTAAACATTCTCATGATATTTTTCTCGACTCTCCAAACGCAATAGATCGTTTTGTTTGGCCATTTATTGTGCTTTAGTAACGTACTTTGTCACGAGGGAAATTTTTAAATCTGTGGTATCCACGATGTAGTTTAGAAAGTATTTTACATTGCAGGATTAATTAATTTATAAATTAAAAATAACAATAGAAATAATTCTAGCATACACACCGAGAAAGTAAATTAAGGAGAAAAATATTCATATTAAGTTGCTTTAATGATGCATAATTTAGTAAAGGAGTTTCATTTCTGAAACACCACCGAAGGCTGTTTGAAATATGTCACCAGAATAAATTAAAACTTTCCGCAATGTTTGTAAAGCATATATGACAGAATATTATTTGTTTCCTACACTTTAATTCCATTAATTATGAGCTCGGATTTCAACTTTTTTTTTGTTTGTTTTCAAATCCTACCCTTCTGCTTTCAAGTCAGCGATTTCAATTCGTTAGTGCAGCATCTTATTGTGTACGTAAACGTTACAGCGGCAATAGTAGAGAAATGAAGCTGGCTGTTATGCTTTGAGTAATTAGACTAAGACTTTAAATAAAAAAGTTTCAAACCAAACGAAAATAGCTATCTGCTTAGTGACAAATAGAGAAACACTGATAAAAATCGACCTTTCTCAAAGACGCTCTAAATTTAAATGTGATGTCAAATATAAAAGTATATTTTTTTTATTCATAACTCTAGTAAACTGAACGTGGGCCAAAAACATGTATACAAATTTTGTTTATTTGTTTGTTATAAAGCACAAACTATACATTGGGCTCACAACATAAAAATCAAACTGTTTAGACAAAGCAATAGTTCGAATATTGCAACATGTGAAGTAATGGATGAAAAACTTAGACAATCGAATAATTAGCTTCATATGTTGGATCACATTCTCTCCAAAGTTTTTCATGTTTTTAACAGAAAAAACTCTTGTTTATTTACTTAGTTACTGAACAGATGAAATCAGTTGTATGTTTGACATGTTTAGAGAACTGTATTCAAAAACCTCTGATCAGACGGAATCAGTTGTTAGTTTAACATGTTTAGAGAATTGTATTCATAAACCTCTGATCAGACGGAATCAGTTGTATGTTTGACATGTATAGAGAACTGTATTCAAAAACCTCTGATCAGACAGAATCAGTTGTTAGTTTGACAAGTTTAGAGAACTGTATTTAAAATCCTCTGATCTGACGGAATCAGTTGTTAGTTTAACATGTTTAGAGAATTGTATTCAAAAACCTCTGATCATACGGAATCAGTTGTTAGTTTGACAAGTTTAGAAAACTGTATTCGAAAACCTCTGATCAGACGGAATCAGTTGTTAGTTTGACAAGTTTAGAGAACTGTATTCTAGAACCTGAGATTTGTTTATTATATCAATTAATATTTTGAACCCTTTTTTAACCCTCGCACTATTTTAAAAATCATTGCATGTAAAATTAAAGTCAATGTGACTGTACAAATACATTTTACTGAGTCATTCAGTAAATATTATATTTTAATCCCCCCCCAGTCTCACAGCGGCATATCCGCGGACTTACAACGCTACAACCCCGGTTTCGATACCCGTAGTGGACAGAGCATAGATAGCCTTTTGTGTAGCTTTGCGCTTAACTTCAAACAAAGAACAAATTATATTTCAACAAGCATAAACATATTGAAAACAACGTTATCATTCAATTAACTTCACAGTACTTTGTAAAATTGTTAAATATTTTTTTGTTCTACTTTTAATTTATTCGAATTAGAAACTGCATTTAAATCACTTAAATACTTAACTTTAGTACATGTTCTTTATGTCATTAAAGGAATTGAAAATGGTCTACCATCTGATCTAAATAAGAGGAGGAGAGCGTTCAAATTCAGATACTTGTTAATATTGATCGATAAGATCAAGAAAAAAGCTTTAAGCACTGAAGGTATATATTGGATTTAATGGAGAAGCAATCTTTCGTCTTTCGACATTATCCTGTACAGCTAAAAGGCTGTCAGTTTGATTTTGCTGATTAATGATGGTATGATATATTAGTTTGTGACAGTACTTGATGGCATTTTCAGTTGTGCAATAAAACTGAGAGCACTGGACACAATGTCCGTTACTGTATTATGGTTAATACCACTCTGAAGAAATGGTGGGACGTTAATACTTATAACGATACACGGAATGTTTCAGTTCTTATTCGTTATTCTTATTCAAATTCGGAGACTTCCGTTCTCCTACAGAGGGCGCAACTTATATAGCGGCCTTGGCAGTTCTCCAAACAGGCAACAAATGACAAAGACGAGTCGAGAGTCGGTTGCCACGAAACGATGGAGTCCGATTAACAATTTGGTAGCGCATAGAAACATAATGTTAGTATTATTTTATTGGAAATTTCGGAAAAGTACATAAAATGTAATTGTAAAACTCTATAAATTCTAATATATAAAAACTCTATATAATATTTTTCCTTTAGCCAGTCGCAGTTGAGTGTCTGTTATGAAACTTTGTTAAGAGTAAAAGTTTCAACCAGAGTTTTCCTCAGATGGTGCAGCATTTTTCAACCAGAAGAATTTCTCACTAGAGACCCTAGCTATGACCATTCTCATTGGAAGCTTTGTTAGGGTATTATCAACGTTAACAATGACTATCCATTTTTCTGGAGCCAGAGCAAGTAAGTGTTTTCTCCATCTATGCTATGTGTGTGTGTGTGTGTGTGAAATTAAATCGCATATGCTTGTGAATCTCCACGAACCACAACAGAAATGCAGTTATGATTTAGTCATATGCGTTTATTACGTACGAAACAAATAGTTTTGGCTAAGATTTCTTATCACGTTAGTCATTCGGATGTAACTTTCAAAAAGCTTCATTTGTTTTTGTCTGGCTTGGATGACATTTATCTGTCACTTGACACATATTTTTAACTTTTCTCTTCAAGTTACATATAAGGTTCTAATTTTTATTAATATAGATTTGGTTTTCTTGTATTACACGTTATATACGGGTTTTATCGTGTGTTCCGGGTAATCTTGGCACCTCACCGGTACACAGTAGAATTCACATTCTCTATGTACAAGCGTGCCGAATGTTGCATCTTTAGGATTACCAATTTACAGTTCAAATAAACTAATATTTTCTTAGAGACACACATTAATAATCATTCACGAAAATACGACCATTTACTATAAAATACACGTTTAATTTTACTTAAAGAGTAGCCTAGCTGCGTTGGCATATTACTGGTCAAAAAAGTATATTTTAGAAGTGTATATTGAAAACTTAATTTAGTTTGAAAAGTGTTAACTCCTGAAAATCTGACACAACATTGTGACATTACTTATTTATTTAATGAAAACAAATGTGTCTTCAATGTAAAAGCGTAAAAATCAAGTTTGGGGAATAAAATATCGTGGTGACGTTTTATGTATATAAGAATATACAGGCAAATAACATCCATTCAACAACCACTGCAAAGTTCAACTTCACGCAGAAAGACTACGAGCAACGGTGTAATGTAACTACAGACAGTCGACTAAATTAAATCCGCTTGAAACAAACATATTTCATCCAAATAATCGCAGTATTAATAATTGTTAGCGAAACGTAGCGGATATCATCAACAAACTTACACTAACTATTTATTTCCATGTTTTATTCAAAAATTTATAACGTGCCCTCACTTTTCATTCACGTATGTCCCCAAAAGCAACAAATGTTTTATCACTTCCAAAATAATAACGCCAGAATACCGATGTGATTACCAAAACTTCTAAATGTTTCCTTGCTAGACATTATCTTACATTTTCATATTATTCATGCTTACGGTTACATGTATACTCTTTGCACTTTGCTGTAGAGCTTCTAAATGTTTCCTTGCTAGACATTATCTTACATTTTCATATTATTCACGCTTATGGTTACATGTATACTCTTTGCACCTTGGTGTAGAGCTTTTAAATGTTTCCTTGCTAGACATTATCCTACATTTTCATATTATTCCTGCTTATGGTTACATGTATACTCTGTGCACCTTGCTGTAGAGCTTCTAAACGTTTCCTTGCTAGACATTATCTTACAATTTCATATTATTCATGCTTATGGTTACATGTATACTCTGTACACCTTGCTTTAGATCCTTAAGCTGCTGCTTTGATTTATTTGTAGCTGCGTTTCAACTATTCATGCTATTTTCATTTAAGACATGTGGAGTTTTTTTACGGACTATAACTACTGCTGTAAGAAACATGTTCCATGAATGTAACTATCAAATAATTTTCAAATACGTCCTTTTTTATGCAGGTATTTACTTCTCACACAGTTACTAAGCGTTTTACAGTCAGCGTAGTAACGTAATACTTCATTGGTATTGTCATTGTTCAAGAGGTTATTGTAATCCGAATAATTAAAGTTAACCTCCATGCTCGAGTTCTGGATTACTTTCGAGTCAATGCTGATATCAATGGTACCTTCCGTTTTAGCAGATGATAACCCTAATCCTACTTACATTAGAAACAATAACTGACACAAGCAGGAGCCTACATTACAAACATTATTACGAGTAGTAGAGGGTTATTATCATTAATACTGCTTTTTTTAGTCCCAAGGCCTCTTACGACCTTTGTGGCACTTTAGATGCTAATGCGTCATCGTTGATTTTCGAGGAGAGTTACCTGGTGATACCCACATCTTTCCCGGGTATAATATTCTAAAGTTTAATACCAGTAGGTGTTACACTAACACATGCTTAGGTTAAAAGTAGCCTTTGTATTAGTTCTGGCTTGTATTAAAAATAATATTGACATTGGCACTAGTTTACGTTAGAATAAGTGTTGACTCGCGTACAAGCTTATTACAGGAGTTAACACTAACTCTGGCTGAACATTACTAGAACTGCCTTACGTTAAAAAAGTGGGAACATTACCACTGGTTTACATGAGAAGAATCTTAACATTAGCTCTAACTTATGTTTGCGTCAATGATTTATTACATTTGCTAGGACTTACATTAGAGGGAATATTAATATTACTATAAAATTACACTATAATTACGTTGGCACTTAAAACGGCTGAAACTATCATAATATCTAAACAATATCTGGTTTATATTAGAAACAGTCTTTACTTACATTTTGAATGTAAAGTTGGTACGTATCAAAGGTAACTTTGACACAAGCAATGAGTTGCATATAAACAATATCAAAATGAGGAGTGGCTTACATTAGTATGATACCGGAACTATCACAGCCATGCTTCACAGACAATGTCTATTATACAACACCAGCTAATGTCACAGCAGATGAGATTGTTATACCCCCTATCCTTATGTTCGCTCTAAGACAGGTTAAAACTATAGATTTAATGGAATACATCTCTATTCTTAGAACCACTTTTCATGCTTTACTTTACCTTAAATTAAAGAGATTGTAGCCAATCTATCATAAGTGACACTAAACCAATTACTGAAAATAATAAAGCTCTTATAATAGATATATAATCCCATTCTCCCTGTTTTACGTCACAGATTAAATTGAACTATAACACAATTTTCACTACTGATACACTAATGCAATTTCCATTAGATCTAACGGTAAAATCATACAGGTAGGCTTAAAATATAACGAATACCAATGACAGCGGCTTACGTTACAACACATATTAACTCTATATTACGAAATCCAAGAACATTCTCGGTCTTTTCTACACATTAATAATCCTGTTATTTCTTCAAGCTTTCCACTTCTTAGCTTGAGTTGTTAACACACGTGTTGACAGCTTAAACTAATTATTATATCAATGTTTACATTGTACATTTTTGTTTTACAGTTTTCAGTTTAGTTTTGACAATTATTAACTCCGATATTCCCATTATAAAATCATAAATAATATTCACCGTTAAACTGGTACACAATTAAAAACACTTTGTAACGTCGAAACATGTAGAGTCGTCAACTTTTTGAAGGCCATAGAT
>NW_013667606.1:49203-50197 GCF_000517525.1 Limulus polyphemus
GGTTTCTACATCAGGCAGTTGCTGTCCATTTGAAACTTAGATTCATTATGAATACTCTGCCTTAACAACCTATTAATAAATAGTAATGTATCAATATATTCTTTTCGGGGTTACAAATGTATGGCTTAAACTAGCTTAAAGGTATTTGTAACATAAAAATAATGAATAATATTTGTGAAAATAAATGAATAATATAGTTTTAAGAATCCTTACCCTAATTCTGTTGTATCGAGGCTTAAATACAATTAATAAAAATTAAACTTTGCTGTCTTAGATAATCAGATTACACTGTAAAATATATTGTTCAAGTAACTTTTGCTAATATTAATAGCGTTTCAACCATTACTCTATCTGTCGTATACCCCATTGCTATGGATATAGCAGATATAACGTGGTTGTTATATCAGCATATACTCTTCTTTACTGTCATTTAGAAGTTAAGAATTATTTGATTCAAGAGCTATGTTTTTTTCGTGTAACTTGGTTTTTAAGGTGACTACTAAAGCACCTATTTCCTTTTCATATTGTTTGCCAACTTTCAGACAAAATGCTGATCTCGACTAAGTTTAGCTTCACTGGAAAGTTTTGCAAAACGAACCATCGTAATGCCTTATACGTCTTTCCATATATACACAGTTCTAATACTAATAACCCTATGTACTATTATGTGATGGAGATCATCTCTAGCTGTAAGCGGGAATAGTTCTCTTTGTCAGTTTGATAAGAAAAATAAATGTTAAATATTCAAATAACAAGCACGTTTCATCACTAAACATTTAACCCGTGTCTACTTGTCGCGATTCTAATGTGCTGTTTTCTCTCCTGCCACAATGTATGATATAGAATACCTAATCTCTGTGAATTACATTAAGTATGATCAAAATATTCGGTATTAAACAATCAACACTTGAAAAAATAGCTTGCATACGATTTTTAAGTAACTGACGTTTACTGTAATATATATATATATATATATATATATATATATATATAT
>NW_013667606.1:51010-52422 GCF_000517525.1 Limulus polyphemus
AGCCAAGTACTTCATTCTAACACCACTGAATATTGTTTACTTTCTACAACTGGCGCACCTTTGAAGCCAATTACTTCTTTCTAACACCACTGAATATTGTTTACTTTCTACAACTGGCGCACCTTTGAAGCCAATTACTTCTTTCTAACACCACTGAATATTGTTTACTTTCTACAACTGGCGCACCTTTGAAGCCAATTACTTCATTCTAACACTTTCGTCATAAATTAATCTTTCTTGTTTTACCATCGACTTTCAAAAAACTTCTTTTTAAAAATATTTTGCACTTAATTTGTTTAAGGACCAATATTTATATTAGCACATTGGAGGCCTATGTTTACATGATGTAATGCCTTAACTTTTAGAGATGTTTACTTTTTAGCACTAAATTACACTAAAGTCAAAGTTCCTCTTCTATCATTTACCTGCATGTTGTAGAACAACCGATTACTCTGAATCGTTGAATTACACTTGAATCAGTGTTAACAGCTTACTTCCAGCCTCTCACAGCTCAGTAAAAAAAAGGCTTTCTTCTAATCATATGTAATATATTTTTTCTCTTTATTTCTTGTTCACAATATGTAAACACATATGGTATAAATAAAGATATATATATATGGGAGCTTTTATATTGAATATTAATAAACAGGAGATTACAAAAATGCTAAATTTTTCATCCCTTGTATTAGATATATTATATTCTTATCTGATGATACATCTTAATTTTATTCTTGCCTTGTTATAGTATATGTATATTTGGAGTTGTCTGCATTAGAGTAGATAAAATCTGATTCATTGTTTTTATTGTGTTTAAAAAGGAAATTGCAATGGATAAGCACATGGATAATCGTGTTCTGCAATTCTTTTCTTAAATCATCCATAACTTGTTTGTTTGGAATTAAGCACAAAGCTACACAATGGACCACAATGTGCTCTGCCCACTACGGGTGTCGAAACCCGGTTTCTAGCGTTGTAAGTCCGCAGACATACCGCTGTGCCACTGGGGGACATCATCTATAATGAAAGAATATTACTTACAGAATGTGTGAATAATTCACGTATGAAAAAAAATCTAATTAATGTTTTATGAAACATTTTATTAGATTTATCATCATGTGTTCCTTTTCACCAAAGCTGCACATACGTAATTATAGAATACAGTTTATAATTGTAATTTGTTTGATTGTTGTTAAGTACAATGGGCTATCCGGTCTGTGCTACCACGGGTATCGAAACCAGAGTTTAGCGTTATAAACTCGCAGACTTACAGCTGGGCCACTAGAGGGGGCAAGAAAGTGTATATACACGTTCAAAAATGAAAAGTAATATAGGGGTTGAGATCTAACTCAAATAATTGCTGTGAAATAATACAAATTTTTCACGAGTTTATTTCTCATGACGACGAAAGGCGG
>NW_013667606.1:53407-58448 GCF_000517525.1 Limulus polyphemus
CACAAGGGCTCATTTGTACTATCAGCTGTTTTATGTAGATTGTGTCAATATTTATTAACATTTAGTTGCAACTGAGTACGAACACCAACATTTTTGAAATGTTGTATTTATGATCTGGTGAAAAGTATATAAGCTACATACTGAGTGTCCACTTATTTAGATCTAACTGAGTGCCCACTTATTTAAATCTAACTGAGTGTCCACTTATTTAGATCTTAATGGACAACCTTTCGCTACGATAACGACCTACTCTCGGCGTGTGTAATAGATTCTATAAGATACTGGAATTTATCTTGTTTGAACTTAGCCATCTTCATTGAGGAGTTCCTGGCATAATCTGGTGGTTACGGCGTTCGACGCACGATCTGCGGGTGCGGGATCGAATCCCATCACCGAACATGCTCGACCCTTTAACTGTGGGTTGGGTGTATAATGTGACGGTCAATCCCACTATTCGATTAGAGTATTCCAAGAGTGTGTGGTAGCTGGTGTTAACTAGATGCCTTTCCTCTGGTCTATCACTATCTAAATTGGTGACGGTTTGCACAGGTAGCAATAGCGTAGCATTTCGCGAAATTCAACAAAACAAACAAACATTGAGGAGTATACACTGTAGTTACTTTAAACAATTACAACAGAGTATGTAATGTTATATTTAATTTGAAAGATGTTAAAACGAATTGAAGTTATGGTGTTGAAGTAAGGAGATTCAAACAAGCTGTCATTTTCTTCGAAACAGTGCTAATAAAACGATTGTTGGGAATAGTTTCTCAACTAGCAGCTAACACTAACATCGTTACCCAACCCGACAAAGGCAATGACGTTGTCATCGTGGACAAAAATTCTTATATAGAGAAGATTAACTCAATATTATCTGCCTCTCTCAGCCAAACTTAATTCCCCTAAAGCTGACATTCCCAGTTTACCTTTAAACGGAAATAAAAAGTCCAACATATCCAGACCAACTAAGGAAAAAAGGTCAACCTCATGTCTAAAATCACCTTTGACCAAATTTACCATTGTCACTCATATTATGTGGTCTTCAGGAGATGCATAAACCTCATCTGCCTATAATAACTCTACTTTATTCTGTCCAAACTTCTGGTACCAATATTAAGCCACGAATATCTAACAACTATACTTGCTAAAGAAATAATTTCATTATTTTCTCAAATATATTATTTTTACCTATTTTTACAATACTTCACTATTAAGCAATATTACAGTTTAGAAGACTATCAACGTTTGCTTCGTAAAGATTTTCAAAAGCAACACATAATTAACCATTATTTGCAATGTTAAACAACTTAATCAACTTATTTAGCTTTCAGTTGACAATAAAAACTTCATTTGAATGATTGCTATGGGGTCACTCCTCGAACCATCATAACTAATGTCTTCCTTTGTTATTATAAGCAATCTTGGTTGGACAACTGGTTTGACGAATCTAAACTGGTTCACTACAGAAGGTTTGTAGAAGATACTTTTGTATTATTCCAATCCAAAGACTACTGGCAAACATTTTATTAATATTTAAACTCACAACACCCTAGCATAAGAGTTATATGTGATACAGAAAGCAATTTTAGTTTCCTCTTCTTAGATGTTTTAATAGACTACAACGTTAGTAAGTTTTCTTCCTCACGTTTCACAACGAGATCTTCCCTGACATGTTATAATCGAAATATTTCCACATGAACTAGATCTTATATCTTTTGTTCGTACTATTTATCTCTCTAGAATGAAATATATTATCATATTCAACATTTATTGAAACAGAATTGATATCATGAACAATGTCGAGAACCCATCACTATTATCTTTTTACACAAGAACTTTAACATCAAACTTATTGCCATCCCTAAATGTTCTATAAACTTTAGCCTTCCTTACTTAGACAAATTCGGCTTGGTTCTTGAAAATATTCTCACTAAACCTCTACAATAATATTTCACCTAAATTTCGCTTAGATTTGTTTTTAGGTCTTCATGTCAAATTAAGAACTGTGGTGTTTGTTTTGTTTTTATGGTTCTAAAGACCTCATCTCCATTTTACTTATCTCGTGGATTATTTAGTCTTATAAAGGTGGTAGATGAACGTCACCTAACCGTACGTATCTGTGAACACAGAATACTTTTACTGAGAACCGAGCACAGATTATACCTCAACTATTCAAACACACAGTCAAACTACTAATGATAAACCAAGTTCTAACTACTGGCCTCACAGACATGGAAGTATATATATTTAAGAGAGTCTCCTTATTAAAATCCGAGTTTCAATAAGTTTTGTATTTCTGTTGAACTAAACTTGTTCTAGTTCAATTCATATTTATTGTCAACTGTGTATTTATTTTATAAATATTATAAGTATTCCAGTGCAAACTTTATTCCCTACATTGATACCTTTTATTTTTGAACAAAAAATGTTGAAGGTGGAATATGAACATTCCATCAGGTTCATTAAACATGTTTTTCATCATTTTTGTGATATTGTTATTTCTGATTAAATTAAGATTCCTGGATAGTTTTATTAACTTCTTGAAAGAGTTCCTGTTCATTAGGATACCGCCACAATACAGATAGTGGCGAATTCCTCATCTGGTTTTCTCACTTTATATCTATTGTGAAAATAAAAGGTGAAATATGACTTAGCCGATCACATCGCAAGCTTCCATTAATTCCTTGACCAAAGGTTGTGTTATAAGCACCACTGTATCTATGTTTTCCCATTTGCAGCTGAAGTAAGCAACTTTTCGTTCTGGATGATACTTTCCTAATGTCTTTCGAATGGGCGGATCATGATCACTATTGAAATAATTTGTCTGTTGGGATGCTTTATTTAGTTGTCTAAATGTATTTTCCAACTGTAGGATACCAGTGAATGATGTGAACACGGATTATACAAACACACGTATTCCTTTTCGGTTGCCAATGCTCATATACTCTGACAGATATCCTTAAACAGCTACTCAAAGAAGCGAAGAAATTGGTTTTGTTTACACCTCTGATAGATGGACACCCACATTAACGCACCTTTGAGAATCGAAGAGACCCTTGCTCTTGCCCATTATATTGCAGGTTAAACATTATATGACTGTCTATCCACATTCAACAGATACCTGACATATCCCATGAAACATTATATTGCACGATAATTAAAACAAAGTATTTTATAGATGTCTGCATACCAGCTCTTAATAGGGTGGTCATTCAGTGTATTTCCTGATATCAAATACTGTTGACACATTTTTTCATTATCTTATTTTATACTATATCAATGGCAATTAATATTAAATATCTGCACCATAGTCTAACTTCAATAATACTGACAAACTTTAAATAATTCATAAACGTATTATAACAATACCTACGATAATACTCTAATACCTTAGAGTCTCGTTCTTAAAGGGCAATTACTAAAACAAACATCATAATATACCACAATGTTTATTAACTTTTCTTAAAGGTATTGGTCAATTTTATGATCCCGGACATTATTGAAAAGTTGGCACACATTATTAGAGTTGATGTATTAAAGCTTGTTAATGAAACAACCAACCGTTCGCCCGCACCTGCTTCATTTTGTTGTGTATTATGATTATTAATAAGAACTTTTAATTAAAAGTAAAGAAGAGTGCATAATAATCCATCTGCTAAACTGTATATTTATACCCAGTGCCAACAAGACCTATCATCCAATGCCAGGGTTCTTCATGCTTGCTGGAATACATTAAACATAGTAGTAGTTGAGACGTTATTTATATTAGGAAATTATTTGTGAACAACTGTTATGGTGTGAACTGGATTAAATGCTCTAAGCATTTCATCTTTTATCTTTTAATTTTTTTCCTTTGAAATTTAGTTTTAAATTTTTTTCTCTCATGAGAGACAAGCAGTAACTCAAAAAAAAAACTGGATACATGTAAATCCTGCGAAGTAATGGTGTAATCATTCTTTTTAAATCAATTGTATCTGTCTATATTAACTTTTATTTTCGTAAGTTAAAGTTGGCTACACGTTTCCATTACTAAATACGCCCAGCATGGCCAGGTGGTTATGGCGCTTGACTCGCAATCTGAAGGTCCTAGGTTCGAATCCCCGTCCCACCAAACATGCTTTCCTTTTCAGCCGTGGAGGCGTTATAATGTTACTGTTAATCCTATTGTTCGTTGGTAAAAGAGTAGCCCACGAATTGGCGGTGGGTGATGATGACTAGTTGCTTTCCCTCTAGTCTTTCACTGCTAAATTAGGGACGGCTAGCGAAGATAGCCCTCGTGTAGCTTTGCGCGAAATTCAAACCAAACCATTATTAAATCTAACTCCTTAGATTGAAGATCGTCGTTGTGAGAACACCAGAAATAACAGGTGATAGTTAAACACCAGAAATCACAGTTGATAATTTCTTTTTGTCTTAAACGTATATTATTCTAAAAGATATAATACAGAGGTTGATGGAAAATTTAGACAGAATGAGTGCTTTTAGTTATAATTAAACTTATTCAAGTACACTTTGTATTATTCGAATCTATTCCTTTATACACTGCACCCTGGTGTCTCAGCGGCAAGTCTGATGACTTATGGCGTTACAATCAGATTTGGATATCCGCGATAGTCTATTGCGCAAGCCTGTGCTTAACAACAAATGAACAACATAGAAATTCTAGACTTCCGTCTACTCTTTTAACATTGTTGATTGTTTGTTTGTTTTTAATGATGCACAAAGCTACACAAGAGCTATCTGTGCTCTGCCCACCACGGGTATCGAAACCCGGTTTCTAGCGTTGTAAGTCCGCAGACATAAAAAGAGTTTGTTTTTTTCACTGATCTTCCAATTGAAATGTTTAAATATCTTGTATATTTTGTTGTTGTTTTTCCAGCTTAAATCTAATTGTTTTACATCACCAGTAGCCTATATTACAGTGTTTTGTAACACGTTGTCCAATAATATTAAAATATAATATCACTGGAATATTGCTCAGCATGCTGAAATTTGTTACGTGTACAACAATATCTTTTAGTGGCCGTTTTTGGTCTCTGTC
>NW_013667606.1:58458-67688 GCF_000517525.1 Limulus polyphemus
TGGTCTCTGTCAGTATGTAATCAAAGTGGTTTAACTTGACTTCAGAGTAAATGCATCTGTTCAAGCCACAACTCACATACAGATACGATAAAACAACCATGGAGACTAAGGAGCTTTCCAAACAAGTCAGGGATAAAGTGGTAGAGAAGCACAGACCAGGAGATGGTTACAAGAAAATTTCAAAGTCGCTGATTATCCCTTTGAGTATGGTGACGTCCACCATTAACAAGTGGAATGTGCTTCATACCACCCAATCATTACCCATATCATACCACCCAGTCACTACCCATATCATACCACCCAGTCACTACCCATATCATACCACCCAGTCACTACCCATATCATACCACCCAGTCACTACCCATATCAGCTGCCCTTCCAAAACTAAGCAGCCGGGAAAGCGGGAAACTGGTTAGGGATGTCACTGTAAAGCCAACAGTGACTTTGAAATATTTGGCAAGTTCAATATCTCAGATGTGAGTCATTGTTCATATATGGACAATATCCCGGTCCCTACTCAAAGCTGGCCTGCATGGGCGAGTGACAAGAAAGAAACCATTACTGAAAAATAATCATCTTATATCTCGTATGGAGTTTACAAAAAAGCATGCAAATGATACTGCAGACATGTGGTAAGGAAAGTTTTGGAGTCAGACAAGACAAAAATTGAGCTTTTTGGTCTAAATCCAAAGCGTTACTTTTGACACAAGCCCAACACAGCACATCACTCAGTCAACACCATCCCAACTGTCAAGCATGGTGGTGGCAGCATCATGTCATCGGGATGCTTCTCATCAGAAAGTATTGGGAAGCTTGTCAGGATTGAAGAGAATTCTAAAGGATAACCTGCTTGAGTCAGGCAAGAATCTAAAACTGGGTCTAAAATTCACATTTTAGCAGGACAATAACCCGAAGAACAAGGCAAAATCCACTCTGGAGGGGTTTCAAAAGAAGAAAGTGAATGTCCTGAACTGAACCAGTCAAAGACATGACTTGAATCCAATGGAACATTTATTGTGAGACTTGAAGGTTGCAGTCCATCAACGATACGCCAACGAACTTGTCAGAATTGGAACAATTTTGACAAGAAGAATGGGAAAACATTACACCATCCCATTGTGCAAAGCTGGTAAAGACATATCCAAGAGGACTCACAGCAGTAATTGCTACCAAAAGTGCTTCCATCAAGTGCCGACTTAGGGGGTGAATACTTATGCAATCAGTAAATTTCAATTTATATATTTTCTTTGCTGGTTTTGGTAAGATTCAACCTGTTTTAAACACAACGGTGTTAAGTTTGATCATTAGAGTTTTGGATAAAAGAAATTCATTAAAAAAAATGTTTACATCATTTGTATTTCATCAAAATGTGTCATTATTGGTAGGGGGTGAATACTTTCGCAAGGCACTGTATATCAAAATAACGAGCTTGTATTGTGAGTTTATAAAAAGAACAAGCCCATATTGTGAGTTTATACAAAGAACATGTCCATATTGTGAGTTTATAAAAAGAACAAACACGTATTGTGAGTTTATAAAAAGAACAAACACGTATTGTGAGTTTATAAAAAAGAACATGCCCGTATTGTGAGTTTATAAAAATAACAAGCCCATTTTGTGAGTTTATAAAAATAACAAGCCCATATTGTGAGTTTATAAAAAGAAAAAGCCCATATTGTGAGTTTATAAAAAGAAAAAGCCCATATTGTGAATTTATAAAAAGAACAAACCCGTATTGTGAGTATATAAAAAGAACAAGCCTGTATTGTGAGTTTATACAAAGAACATGCCCATATTGTGAGTTTATAAAAAGAACAAACCCGTATTGTGAGTTTATAAAAATAACAAGCCCATATTGTGAGTTTATAAAAAGAACATACCCATATTGTGAGTTTTTACTTTTGCTAGTCCTATCATAACAGAAATAAAGTTGATTTTTCATTCAAATGAATATTTTAACGAGGTTTGTGAAAGTAAAACAGACATATAATAACGACGCCTTTAATATTAATTGGTATTTGCCTTTGTGATATCTTAAACATATCTATATATCAAAAGAAGAAGCCCATATTGTGAGTTTTTACGTGTTTCAGCACCGTCATAGTAAAACGTTTTTTTCTTATCCCATGAAGACTGAATATTTTTATCGATGTCTGTAAGAGTACAACAAAGATATAAAACGACATTCTTCCCAGAATGGCTACCGTTTTACCAACGAATAGTGGGATTGACCGTCACTATATAACGCCTCCACGGCTGAAAGGTCGAGCATGTTCGGTGGGACGGGGATTCGAACCCGCGACCCTCAGATTGCGAGTCGAGCGCCCTAACCACCAGGCCATGCCGGGCCCCAGGCAGATAGAGTCCACTGTATCTTTTATCCAGTATTTTACATATTTTCAGTTCATCCTGGCTAGAATGTATACGTTGCTTAAAGCACATTTTAACCTAGCTGTTTTGTGGTTGATCATATAGCAAATACTCTTTTAAAAAGTTACAGTTAATAGTTTATTGCGTAACTAAAAACAGATGAAACATTTTACATTCAATTGTAGAATATTTTAAGGTCCAGCATGATAATAAACTAAACTTAATATTTTTGCCATTAACCCGCTCTACAATCACCGTTCTAAACAAAGATTAAATAAATTAAGTAACAATAAATGTGTATGTTTAAGTTGTTGTTTTTTGAGCAAGTCTATCTCAAAAAACCCGGAAAGTAACTTAGAATCCATTATATTAGTTATAGCCCGTTTATCTCGCATTCGTTAGTTTATATGCATGTAAACAGGTTTATTATCGGCAAGTAGAGATAATTTAAGTCATATAATATAACATTTTACCGTGTGATATATTGCTTTTGTGATACTTCATTGTTATAATTTAAGAGATGAAAGTACAATAAAAGTAGTATCGTAATAAGATTACATGTTCTGTTCATCTGATATACAGCATTTTACACTTCATAGCTAGCCATTTTCAAGATGCCTTTCAGCAGGTTTGTCGTTACGAGTTTTTCTTCTTATAAAAGCATTTCATGGATTATTTAATGTTGTTGTTGTTTCTATTCCATTTATACTGAACAAGAATCTTTAAAATATAATGGTATTTTCAATATGATAGCATGACAGCTAGAGAAATTGGTGATAATTAAAAGAAATGATAATTATTCACTTCGACTAATTTTTATGTATATTATGTATCTAATAACCAGTCAACGTTTGGTCATCTAACCTATATCAAATATTAAAGTCTAACACAGTAGTGTCTCAATTCTCATTTTGAAGTGAATCAGAGAGGTTAAAGTGCCCTAACCTATTCAATAAACATGATTAAGTCTTAAAGAAAGCTCTTGTGATCATAAGGGGAATCACTGGATAAATGGAAGCCAATCAATCACAATATCACAGCAGGATATTGCGTACTGAATACAAGTATTTCAAATTATGAATATCAGAGCGTGAAACTTCTTCTAACCCAATAGTACAATTTGTGGAACACCTGAATAAGGCAGACTGTGAATTATAGCTCGCCACAACTGGGGGGTATTGCTCTGAAAGTAAATTATATATTCATATGTACATCTTCATATGTTGAAAAAGAGTCGTAAAACAACCTGTTTAAACACACATGCTGGTGCAATTGGCCCTGAAATTTGTGTAACGGATGGTGATGCCAGATCATAGCAAGCTAAACTTCAGAGAACGATTTACTGGATGAAGTTGTCTGGATACACGCCAAGCTTCGTTTCTTCCGTTCATGTACGAAGTGATTTGAGAACGTAACATCCTGTACAGTGACACTAAATACTAAAGATACATTGGAAAGCTCTTGCACAGGAGTGGGCGAGGTTACCTCAGAAAGGTTACTTCAAAACATTGTCTATACTCTGATTTTAAGCATGAAACACTAATGGCAGGCTACTCTTCCCGCTTGTGATAACCATACTCTAAATGGATGTTAAATTTAATTCTATGTAAAGACTTAATCCATTTCTATATTCATTTACGAGTGCTAACTCAGTGATTGTTACAGTCTTTTCATATCACATGACAAAAATGTAGGAAATCAAACATTTGCGGTTTGAGGCATAATAAACTCTGATTTATTCATACATTCATCTTTCACATACACACACACACCCTTTAAGCTAATAGAAAATCATCAGATATTAATATCTTACATGCTGCAAATCGCAACTGTTTATCTGGTGTAGTCACTATTCTATTCAGTTAAGAAAGCGTTTTAATAATTTATGGACACTCTGTATTATATCTTTTTAATTACTACGTTATTCGTATCATAAAGATTATTTAAATACAAATTTATAAAAAAACACGAATACTCTACCTCATTAGAAGTTTTTGGGAAACTCTTCCATAAGAAGAAATGTGTCGTGTTTCGCCATTGGAGTCTCCCATTTTTTATTAAAAGTAGTCCTAGCTTTGGCAATAATCGCAGCCTATAATCCGTTACTTATGCTTGCCACTAACTGTTGTTACACAAATGGTGACATAATTCCTTCATAACAACTCCGATTGTTGTGATATTCGGGATGTGTTCTTTATATCCCGAAGCGTCCCAGTGCGCTTAGATTGCTTTCAAGTCTCTAGGCTAGACAAAATAGATTCTGAACGTTATTTGTTTCAATTCACTTATTTGCATGTATCACATAAAGCATTATCACACTGAAATAGGTATGACATGTACCACAAGATTACAGAATTATATTGTATCACATCCTAACAAGATATTCATGGCTTCCTTAAATATTGTATATGGATCAAGGTGCTACACGATTTACTCTTCCAGGTAAAGGCAATACAGACATATGCTGAAAGTCTCCTCCAGACATTTCCATCCAAAGCAATCAATGTGTATTGAGATTCATTTTTCAATACTGTGGATGCTTAACATTCTCGACTGTGACGCTACATACAGCTGTACTTTAACCTATCCCTTGTCGGCGAAACGTTCCCTATGCACATTGAAGCTTTATCCTTGGCGATATATTTAATAATCTATACTTAATTTGTTTCGCTATCTGTATAATATTAGAGTTTGCAATAAACTAGAAAAAATAAATCGTGGTTGATTTGGCTGATATTCTACGTTATCGGTGTATCATATGTCTCGACATTCACGCACTCAATGTTGTAACGAGTTTTTATCGGTGTATCAAATGTCTCGACATTCACGCACTCAATGTTGTAACGAGTTTTTGCTTCCTATTTGAATGCCCATGAGCTACATTTGTTTTCATGACTTCTGACTTGTATCAACAGTTTACCTTTATAAAACTAGTAATTAACCTTGTAATTTATATACGGATTAACTTTTTCTAAAGAGATTGTCTATTGAGTAGTACCGAAAGGTAAACTATTCGCATTCATGCTACTTATGGATTTTCCCCCAAATATTTCCACCTGACTGGGCATATTGAAAAAAAGCAAGAATAAAATGAATCTGTCGTTCGTTTTTTGTTCAACAAAATTAATAACTTTGCTGAGGGAAAAATATATCTGCAACTGCTTGCTGACTCGTTTCAAAGAATAGATTAGTAGTAATGAATATTACGCATTCTTCAACTGCTCGCTGACTCGTTTCAAAGAATAGATTAGTAGTAATGAATATTACGCATTCTTCAACTGCTTGCTGACTCGTTTCAAAGAATAGATTAGTAGTAATGAATATTACGCATTATTCACCTGCTTGCTGACTCGTTTCAAAGAATAGATTAGTAGTAATGAATACTACGCATTCTTCAACTGCTTGCTGACTCGTTTCAAAGAATAGATTAGTAGTAATGAATATTAAGCATTCTTCAAATATCTTCGCCAGTATAGATCATTTGTAGTGAGTAACAATGCACGTATTTATTATGGTTTTCACATTTCTGGTTCTATAACTATATTTTTAAGTTAAAAAGCATTTTTCTTTCACGGTACATAACAGATATCCATGGCAACGAGGAACATCCATAAAGGATACGAAGAATCTTTGAACAAGATGAAACAAGCATTTATTTATTTTTTGTCAGGAATGAGCTTAAGTGTCTCTTATCGTATACTTCTCAGGAATGAGCTTAAGTGTCTCTTATCGTATACTTCTCAGGAATGAGCTTAAGTGTCTCTTATCGTATACTTCTCAGGAATGAGCTTAAGTGTCTCTTATCGTATACTTCTCAGGAATGAGCTTAAGTGTCTCTTATCGTATACTTCTCAGGAATGAGCTTAAGTGTCTCTTATCGTATACTTCTCAGGAATGAGCTTAAGTGTCTCTTATCGTATACTTTTCATTCCATAATTCACGTTTCGGAAAAACATACTTTATTGTGTTAATTTACAGCTGAGTTATGTGAAACAAGGCAATGATAGTTTTATGCTGAAAGATGATTTGTTGCGATGGCTGTGGTTGGAAGTGTTCAGAATGTCCGAGTAAATCATTCAATTCGGACGATTTATTTTTGTCTCTCGGAGAAAAGCTTTGATACAATGGTTGACAGGGATCGCAAACAGACATACAGGCAAGAGAAAGCGGGGACGTGTCGTCCGGCGACTTCCATGAAGTCTGTGATTTATCATTCTCGATTTTACATTTAATAGCAAGAGTACAATACTCGCTGCGTCAGCTTGTCCCAGTGCAATTAACACTCTGTCACAAGAACTTTTTATCATGTATTTTTATTGTACCCTAAAGGACTGAGATATTTCATCTGTTACAAGAAGGGACATTCTATTGTGTTTGAAACACGATTGTGAAGAGAAATGGGTTTCTAGAAGAATTTTCTCTCCATTAATTATGCAAACAAAAACTTTTTGTCATATCTTCTTCAGGTGAATGGGGATTTTCATAGTTACAGAATGTTGATTACATCATTATTTGAGAGGAAAAAACCAAATAAACGTTGTTTTTTTTTGGCCACAGTAAAAGATAAACTAGTCGTTTCACCCTACTAATTTTGGGAGTACAGTTACCATCATTAAGACTTGTTAATACAGTGCTAGATTAGCCGATATTAAATTCTTAACAATTAATAGGTAAATTCATCTTTAAAAACAAGGTTAAAGGGAGAAGCGGAAGTAAATAGTAAATGAGGGATTGTGTAAAACAAACTTTGATTCGTTCATCGTCTCGATTTATAAACATACATTAGTTTTTAATACTTTCTCTTAAGTCCCATTCTAAGGTTGTTTATGCATTTCTTAAGATTTTCATGTTTTCCAGTAACAATTGCCATCACAGTTACAGAAATGTTCAATAAACCGGTTTTTGTTTCTTAACTCTTTTTATACAGTACCACAATGTGACTGAAAAGAGGCTTACAGATCTTAAATGTTTCAGAGAAAATTTTATATACAAATTCGTTTGTATGGCTTAAAACAGTTTACTCATTAAATTTAAAAATAATGCGACTTATTTTAATAACTATAATTCATTTCAAACATCGAGTTTAAATATTTTGAACCTGTATTTTATTAATATCCTAGGCTAATATAGGGAAGTGAAAGACGTGCTAAGCTGCTGTGTAGTTTACATTGTTTTTTTTTTCACAAAGCCATACTGGCTATCTGCTTTCTGTCCACCGTGGGAAATCGAACCCCGCATTTTAGTATTGTAAGTCCTTAAACTTACCTCTGACCCACTATTGGGCAGTTTGCATTGTTTTAAACTTAAGTAATTTAACTGTGAGTTGAACTATTTTTAACAAAAATAAAATAGCTTATTAATTAAAATGTCTCTAAACTTTTACCAGAGTGTGTGTTTTATTATAGCAAAGCCACATCTGGCTGTCTGCTGAGTCCACGAAGAGGAATCGAACCCCTGATGGTATCGTTGTAAATCCCACCGGGGGATCTTTTACCAGCCAGCTTGTTTGTTGTTAAGCACATAGTACAAAAAGGGCTATCTGTGATTATACCCCCACAGGTATAGAAACCCGGATTTTAACGTTATAAGCCTTCAGATTTATCAGGAACTTCTGATGATGATGAGTTTCTTGTCACGGAAAGTTTTTTTTTAATATTATGTAAATGAATAACACTTGTAGGATATAAAGAACGTCTCAAGTTTCCAATAATCCATAAAACGTTAAACAGTTTTTGTGGGTTTTTCAAATTGCCATGGCAACAATACCAAACAGAAACCAGTAATACTTCAGTAAAACATTAAGCTTTCTTTATATGACGCCCATGACCTGTTAATCTAGTTGAACCATTTTTACGTTGCAGATCATCAGACAGAAATACATAAAATTTGTATTGAGTAAAGAGATTGCTGTTCATGCTGTAAAGAAGTTTTCAGATTATAAGCATTGGGACAGCTAAGTATAGATATATCCGGAAGGATGACAAGAGTTATTATTGCTGGGACAGTTGACACAACACCAAACTTCCTTTTGTCACGCGTTATACAAGTTCCCTTTACTATTTCTGCCAATCACTAGTAACAGCTGAACTCTGTGATCAACCAGACGTAATGTAAAGAAGAAGAAGAAAAAGCTTGTCCAAGATCGTTAAAGTTATTTGTGTAGTGTTGAATGTCAAGGGAGGAGTAAACTTACTGATTTACTGTCATCGCGCCTGGTAGGTTCCTATCAGAAGCGAAACACTCAAATGTATTTCTCAAGGGCTAGCAGTCTTATGTGTGGTTCTTCTCCTGCTTTTTTGGATTACTTGGATTCAAACACAAAGTTTCTAAACCAAGCAATTTCTCAAATATTTGAGGCAGACCTATAATTAAAAATTAATTGAGTATTATAATAATCTTTGAATTTTTCCATAGGTTTGTCCGTGTACCTTGATTATGCGCTAATTTAAATTTACTTTCATGATTTTGTGTTTGTTTGTCTGGATTAAATGGACTATTTTGTGGCGTATTTTTCTGCGAAGGTTGAAAGTTATGCGAAAAATAGCATATTTAAATGTACATAGTATAATCACAGGTGATTCTTGTTCCTTTTACCTTTATGTAGGAATAATATGACGTTTATAAACATGCATTTAAAACTAAATTAAATATAATTATTATTCTTGTATCTGTGATTGAATAACTTAAATTACTTCAACTTTAACCTTGCAGGTATATATTCATATATAGCATTTTAATAAGGAAATATATATAATTCATGCATATGGCTGGCTACCTATATAGCATTTTAATAAGGAAATGTAAATAATCCATATATATATATATATATATATATATGCTGGCTACTATATAACTATTTG
>NW_013667606.1:68126-72740 GCF_000517525.1 Limulus polyphemus
ATATATATATATATATATATATATATGGCTGGCTACCTATATAACATTTTGATAAGGAAATATTAAATAATTAATGCATATGGCTGGATAGCATATGTTACAAATATTTAATTATAAATACAAGAGTGCTGATTTTTATTATGTTAAAATATTTTATTATAAATACAGGAGTGCTGATTTTTATTATGTTAAAATATTTAATACCATTGTGTTGATTTTTATTTAATGATAAACCTAGCGGTGCTAATTTTGCAGGAACATTAAATACCCTGTGTTTTTTATAGAACAATAGTCTTCGGCTCTAATAGGTGGAAGCTACTTTGCTCCGAAAATTTTAGTTCCTGTATTATATTTGTATATTTATTTATATATATATATATTTTTACAGATGTTATTGAAGGCTTAGCTGGGGGAAAGGTTGAGCTTCCGTGTAATATGACCTCCACTCCAGTGGACGACAAAGCTGTGCTAGTTCTCTGGTACAAAGATAAGGTACTGATACCTGTCTATACGTTTGATGCAAGAACAGGTCCACTTTGGCAAGGACGGCACTCATCAAGCGACCATTTAGCAGGACGAGCTTACCTTACCACAGTGGATAGACCAGCCAAACTTATCATTGAACCGCTAATGCTTCAGGACGATGGGTCGTACCGTTGCCGAGTGGACTTCAACAGAACAAGGACACGCTACACTGACAGCATCTTAAAGGTCATTGGTCAGTGGTCAGTGGTATCATGATGTATTTCTTGGGCATCGACTGCTATGAAAGACTTTTTTTAGTATAAAAGGGAATAAAAGCGAACTGCTCTTAGTGGACAAGCATACGTATAAACATACTTTTAAGTTAACACAAACTAGTATTAACCGAACATTTTATTGACTCATACATAACCTTCAATATTTTAGTTACACAAATGAAAAACTACGCTATAACAAACTTTTTATTGAACTATATCAATTAAATCTAGATATATTTTATTTATCTTATTTTAAACGTACCTACACAGTATATTCACAGTATGTGTGTGTCCACCCTTCTCATAACGATTTTAATAAATGTTCTAAAATTTAATCTTTCACGGAAAGGGATTATCTAGGTAAAACTTAATACATTATTGGTTATAAAATTAGGTTATGAGCTACACAGTATATTCACAGTATGTGTGTCCACCCTTCTCATAACGATTTTAATAAATGTTCTAAAATTTAAGCCTTTCACGGAAAGGGATTATCTAGGTAAAACTTAATACATTATTGGTCATAAAATTAGGTTATGAGCTACACAGACCATTCCAAAATAAATGTTTATAGACCACTGGTTAAAGAGCAATTAATAAACAAAAGTTAGAAATAAAACCTGTTGTTAAAATAAATAGGAAACAAAACTATTAGTATTTTAACATTACTCTTTTTCACAAGAAAAAAATCGCTTAAGCACACGATAAATCAAATATGAGGGTGCTAAAAATATAAGATAAATAAAGCACAATGAATCATTCTACTCACTAAAAACACCATAAATTCTATAAGAAAAGGTCTTGCCTAATGATTCCATATGGAGATAAACATTTCAGACAAATAGCTCATGATTTGATTGTTTGTTTGTTTTTTGAATTTCGCGCAAAGCTACTCTAGGGCTACCTGCGCTAGCCGTCCCGAATTTAGCATTGTAAGACTAGAGGGAAGGCAGCTAGTCATCACCACCCACCGCCAACTCTTGGGCTACTCTTTTACCAACGAATAGTGGGATTGACCGTCACATTATAACGCCCCTTCGGCTGACAGGGCGAGCATGTTTGGTGTGACGGGTATTCGAACCCGCGACCCTCAGGTTACGAGTCGAGTGGCCTTAACCACCTGGCCATGATTTGAAGTATATAGTAAAACCACAAAGCATATCTTACTGTTTCAGTGTAACTATAGCCTCAGGAAGAACGATGTTTCCTCGAATCATAAAAATAATATAGGTACATAGTTTCAAATACATATTTTACACATAAACAATTCCCAAGAAACTTATGGTTTAACACAGATTAAAAGCAGGTGGATTTTCGCAATTAGTATTATAAACTAACAATAGCACGAAGCTATTCGAATGATGTTTACAAAACTATAATTTGTTTCTGAATTATGTTTACCAGTATGAAATGAACATTTAAACACATCGTGTGATACATGTGCAAATGGCATTGTATATAGTTTATGTTTAAAAATTATGTTTATGTCTAAAACGAACTTGTGAAATGAAAGCCTAGAATACAGTCAACATCGAGAGTATCTAATATTTTTATTCACAACCTATGATTAGTACACGACGTAGTTTTCTGAAGTAATAAGTATTTCTGGTAAATATTTTTTTTTATTGTTTGTTCAATTTCGTGCAACTTTACGCGAGGTTTGTCTGCGCTAGTCCCTACTTTTCAGGTGATAGACTAGAAGCAAAGCAGTAGTTTATGCCAATCTTTGAAATACTCTGTTCAGATAAATAATAAAATTTGACTTTCACTCTTATAACACTCTCCTGGCTCCAAAATGCGAGGGAAACGAGAGCCACTGAACCATACATCTACGTTCCAGCATGCTAACCACTAGGCCACATTCGGCCCCTTTATGTATATATTGTACGGTCTGTTTGTTCATTGTAGCAGTATTTAGCAAAGGTTGCACATCAGAAAAGTAGAGTGTTCATAAGAGTTTCTGCATCTATTGTTTGTGATTTAACAACATCCCAACTAGTAAGCCTTTTCGAGAGACTTTGTGAAATTCACAGGCCGTAGCGTACGGAAAACGCGAGCAAACAAATACTCACGAAATATTAACAATACGTTTTTTTGTATGTTTATTCTCTACTTTCATAAATAGCTGCCAGTTTTGTATTTACCTATAGATGACAGGAAAGCTGCAAAAATCCATTCTTCGTTTAAGAGACTGCTACTAGAAACGTCAAATGTCTCTAGGTGGGCCAGCGGGTAAGATTACGAACTTACAACGCTAAAGTTCGATTAGCCGAGCATCGGTTGTCCGCTGTGTATATCTGCGTTTTTTTTTGTGTGTTTGTGTTTTGTTTTTGCTTAGTTATTAAGAAACATTAGACATGGCGTGCAACACGTCTAGTCTCATCATTTACCGTAAACGTGATGACAAAATCTTGCCAATCGCTCTATCTTCTGTTACTGCTATTAGCGACAGATAAATAGCCAGTACAGTGTTTGTTGTCGGTAGCAGGCTAAAAACTGTAATGAATTTCCATTACTAGCAACTAATATAGGTAGGATCGTGTGGAAAACAAGTGAGTGGAATGTCATTATTGTGTGACTGATATGTTCGACAGTTGAGAGGGTTCAAATCACAATAACGAAATAGTTATTTTGGCAGAGGAAAATAACAGGAAAATAAACTGATGCAAATGCAAATAACTGACGAAAATCTTTATAACAGAAAAGAGAAATGTTTCGCGCCCACGATCTTCATAGGTTTTATTAATAATTCGCCAAATCGAATGATCCGAAATAAGACTAGCAGATTATTGTAATGTTTAATGAGTTAATAATGAATGATGTGAAAAACAACTAGTTTAAACGTATTTAAGTATGACTTATTTCGTTGCAAGTTTATTGATCCGAAGTAGCCCATGGAGTAAAGCTAATGTGTAAGTCAAATACGTTGCAGCTGTATAAATATATTATCATAACACTATACGTCATTTTTATCCGTTTTAGGCTAGAATACGTATCATGTAAACCGTTAAACACAACTTACATGTTAAAAAACACATCGTTATAGTATTTGAATTTACATGGATGTTTACTAACATTATGGCAGTATATATGACATTTAGGTAATTTCGAAACACAAATTAAATCGCCAGCGAAAAATGACGAATATTAATACCATTTTATTTGTATTACCTAACATGTATTTTTTTGTAAGGATTTGTTTGTTTTGAATTTCGCGCAAAGCTACACGAGGGCTATCTGCGCTAGCCGTCCCTAATTTAGCAGTGTAAGACTAGAGGGAAGGCAGCTAGTCATCACCACCCACCGCCAACTCTTGGGCTACGAATAGTGAGATTGACCGTCACATTATAACGCCCCCACGGCTGAAAGGGCAAGCATGTTCGGTGTGACGGGGGATCCGAACCCGCGACCCTCAGATTGGGAGTCGAGTGCCTTAACCACCTGGCCATGCCGGGCTTTTTGTAAGGATTGAAGAAGAAACATGCTGGGAAAAAGTACTCAACTTTATATGATTAATTTCTGTTGTACTATTTGTCAACAATTCGAAGTTATAGTATTTGTATCTAATTGTGCAATGCGGAAAAGAACTTACAAAAGAATACTATTAAACGTTTCCTTGGTATTTAAATATGTTAATAGGACCATTTTAATAGGAAGAATACATAGATTTTGTCAATTTTGTTTTATTTTATGATTCTGCTTAACGTCTTACACATTACAAAGTTTATAAATAAGATAACGAAATTGTATCTAACACATTTTAACTGATTCAGTAATATTTGCCAACTTCAATTGCGTATAACAGAAAATATTGGTTTAAAGATGCTTGCAAAAGAACAAATTTCGAGTGCAGTTTTTTTTTTTTTTTTGTTAC
>NW_013667606.1:73209-83591 GCF_000517525.1 Limulus polyphemus
CGTAGTGTCTAGTTTTTTTTTTTTTGTTAGCCATCCCTAACTTAGCAGTGACAGACTAGAGGGAAGGCATCTAGTCATCACCACCCACCACCAACTCTTGAGATATTCTTTTACCAACCAATAGTGGGATTGACTGTCACTTATAACGCTCTCACAGTTGAAAGGGCGAGCATGTTTGGTGGGACGGGGATTCGAACCCGCGACTCGCAGATTGCGAGTTGAGCGCCCTAACCTCGTGGCCATGCCAGGCCTTCCTGAGAAAGAATACGTTTCTTCACGAAGCTTCAAAAAACTCAAAATGTAAACGCTTACCTATGAATTTCGTAACTGTAGATGTAAGTTTTAACATTCACTGAATGTTTGTAAAGTAACATTATTAGTAGTCCCTTAGATACTGATGCCTTATTATTAACGTCTAGTTGAAATGTAGTTACATGGATCTAAGAAAGTGAAATAGTTTAGGATCATAATATATGAAAAAAGCCTTGTTTAGTGGTTAGTGTGCTGTGTTACACATTGTAAGGTCCCATGTTTGCTCCGCAATACTGCTCAATAATATGCTTTGTAGGTGGATTATAAAACTGACAACCAATCCTTTTATTCGGTTCAAAGCAAGACAGAGCCTCTGTCTCGGTAGATCCTGGTGTTTAACTGTCTTCTCGCTGGACAGTAATTAAAACGTAGGTCCAGTTTTGCCGAAATACAATAGACTATCTGTGTTGTGCTCACCACAGGTGTCGAAACCCGGTTTTTATCAGTATGAGTCTTCAGACTTACTGCTGAGTCACTGGGGGGAATGGGACATTTAGCCCATGATCGCATAAGTTACCTCCTAGAAAATATTCCAATACCGGTAATATGACGATATGATTTGGAGTTAAAAAAATAAAATTAATTAATAATAATAATAATATATTAGAGAAGCAAAATTATTTTATCGTGAAATATTTCCTGTTTATTAAACTGACTGACACAAGCCTGTTAAAAGCTGGTCAATATACTGAGGTGACGTTATTTTCTAAAAAAAAAAATAAGGTCTGCAAATTACACATAACATGGAATTTAATAAGAATTGCACTTTCTGAGGGGCATTTCACTCACTCATGTAATATATATAGTTATCAAGTAAATATGTTATATTTGAGCAATGAATTCTGTCATGTTTAAATACGTTACCATTCTTAATTCAATAAGCAACACTGCCCATTTCATCACACACACTGATTACGTTAAAATATAATTTTGTTTGTTTGCATTTATACGAGAAGCTACCAAACAGGTTATCTGCGTTTTGCCCACCATAGATAATTAAGCCGGGTTTTTAGCCTATAAGTTCTCAAGCTTCTCCGCTGAGCCACTGGGGGATAGGGTGTGGTTAAACTCGAGTTACAATTGTAAAAACATTAAGTAAGTTTGTAAGTTAAAATGGTGTGCACTGACAGTATAACACAAAACTCTGTGTGTTACAAATATGACTTCAATTTATATTGTTACTACGCAGGAAGTTGTTAAATTTATTCATAAAACTGGTATTGTGTATTTGTTCCATCCGCACACAGAACTAGTTATTATGTTTCTTTTAAATAATGAAAATGTTTCATAATGCTCAATTATCATTAAACAAAGTAATTTTTAGATAACGATTTTGATTTTACTCGACAGGGGCTTTCGTTTCGTGAAATGAAAAGAATAAGATGTTATTGCATTTCTTATGAAAATAATTTAAGTTGTAGTTGAATGGTTTTAAAGGGAAACATCTGTGCAATCTCAACATTATTTAGGTTGCTGAAGCTTAGATAGCAAATTTGACTGGAAATGTTCAGTCAGTCGAATGGTTCCGTAAAATCGAATTCTTATGATATGTGAGCAACTTCCCTAACAAAGATTTAACAGGACTGAATTTTCTTTTCTGTAAATTTCCGACAAAAAAAAACAACAACTTTTCCTTAAACATCTGTTACAAAAAGATTAGTTTTACTGAGTAAAATAAATTAACCCTATAGAAAATCAATTATTCCTTTACTACGTGTGGGAAAATTGGTTTTTCCTTTTTCATCGTTCAGTAAATGTGTATGTAGAACTGTTTGCAGCTGTTTTAAATATTTTTGCCCAGTATTGCAACTGGAAAAAAGAAAATATTATATAAATTCATTATGAATTAAACATGATAATAGAAATTGAAAATAAAAGTTTTCAGATTCAAACCTTCTGGCAAGTCTCATGTGCAAAAACAATTTTGGTAGTCCAATATTCCGTCTCAAACTAAACAAATAACGAACCTGCCCCCTCATTGGTAAGCTCAGTTGCGTGTAACTCTAAAATTCGGAATTCGGGGCTCTATTCTTACGAAAGAAAAAACGCAAATAGCCTTAAGTGAGTTGATAACTTTCTCTGAAATGTGGGGCGTATTATGACATAATTATTAAAAGTGCCCTCTAATTTAAACGTTTGTATATTTTGTTGCAAAGTTAAAGAATTTTCTAGCTGTCCAAGATTTTTATATGATATAACCTTAAACATTTTATAAATGAATTATATTTATGAAGTTTGATGAATATGTGTATACAGTTTAAGAACATTAAATGCCGCTTTTACACAGTTTAAGAATATTAAATATCGCAAGCAGTTTACTTCTTTTGTTTCATGTAAACAGCTCTATTTTTTTATCCAGTTACTGATTATAGTTACATTCAGTGATATAAATTAAAGGATAAAGTATGTGAAAGTTTGGAAAGTGATATTTTTTATCCAGTTACTGATTATAGTTACATTCAGTGATATAAATTAAAGTATGTGAAAGTTTGGAAAGTGATATTTTTTTATCCAGTTACTGATTATAGTTACATTCAGTGATATAAATTAAAGGATAAAGTATGTGAAAGTTTGGAAAGTGATATTTTTTTATCCAGTTACTGATTATAGTTACATTCAGTGATATAAATTAAAGGATAAAGTATGTGAAAGTTTGGAAAGTGAAGAAAACTTTAAAGTTTTTTTTTAATAGTTTATCATGAAATTCCCAATGAACGTATAAAGAAAACTATCAATCGGTATTTTCGACACATTTGCCAAGACCTAGAAGTGAAAACAAAGTTACTGAGTTCTAAGAATAAGAATGTTATTCTTCTCCTATAAAAATCCAGGTTATTATTATTGGCATGAAGCTGAACACATACAGGTTTTTAAAGCTGCAATCTGTAATAGAAAAACGGTATACTTCTAAATTATATCATATACTTTAACAGCAAAAAAAAAGAACGCTTAAAAATGAGTGATACAGAAAGTAATTTGTTTTAAAATAAATAAACATCTTTTTGAGGCTTTCATTACATGAAAATGTTTGATGTTTACCATAAAATATCGTATTGAGTTTTCGTTTTCTGTTCTTTATAATATTTGAATTGTAATTCAGGAAAAATCATCTCATTAATTTGAGTTTTCTTATAATTGTGTCTCTGTTATTTAAACAAGGCGTCGAATGGCATATTTATTTCAGAGTTTCGCTTTATTTTTAAATTATCTAACTGTTTCAGTACTACCATCAAAACCTTTGATAAAAGATGAGAGCGGAGATGTTCTCGAGAGCCTTATAGGACCATACAACGAGGGAGAATCCTTAAAACTTACCTGCGAAGTAACTGGTGGTAATAATTATCTCTGTATTCAATTACTTAACTACTAGTCGGAGATTCAAATTGGTCGTTTAAACGGTGAAATGATTGGTGATTTCTTCTGTGTGTATATTTTATTTCATGCTCTTCTTTTGAAGATGAGATTATGAGATGCACGTGCAAATTGTTAAGCTTACATGAAAGGTTACTTTCTCCAATGAAACAGCTGTTATTTTCATGTTTTTTTTATAGAATAATCTTCTAAAAAAGTTTTGCTATGCTAGTTGAGACAGTTTACTACAATATATATATATATGTTTTCATTAGAACTTAAATAATAATAATGCTTATTTCCAGGGATCCCAGTCCCGAGTGTAAGTTGGTGGCGAGAAACGATCTTGCTGGATGATACTGCTACAAGGAAGAGAATTGGCCCAATTGTTAACGAACTGACAATACCAATTTTGAAACGTCATCACTTGATGGCAACCTTTAGCTGCGTTACGTCAAACAACAATATTTCTGATCATTTGTCAACAGTAGTCACCGTAGACATGAATTGTGAGTGCACGCCTTTCGACTGTTAAGAATAATGTAATGTGTTATTGAAAATGATTCTTTTATGGAATATGACACTTGGGTTTACTTTAGCTACGCTAGAGTTTTTCTCAAACGATTAGAATTATCAATTGTTGAAAAACGAATAGCAAACTATCGTGTACTAATCGATAATTTCTTAACTGAACAAATTCAATGACATTAATGTTTTTTACACCAAGTAAGGATTTAGTTTATGGTTAACAGTAATATTAACAGTTAACAGTACCATTACATCAATAATGATTTAAATAAAAGTCCAGAGATACGGCTTTTGGGTGTAATATTTAAGTTTTAATTTTTGTCTAACTTTATTATATCAGGCCAAACGACTGGTTGAAACGTTGTAATATAATTAATATATATATATATATATATATAATAAACAATCCAATAAAAAGCGGTACCTTTGAAATTTTATTTAAATTGTATGGTGGATTTCCTCTCCTCACAATAAATATCAATAATGCTTATTCCTGCAAAACAATACTTAAATATTAAAATAATTCAAATTACATATAGATTTATCCTAGAATTTTGAATATATTTTAATACTTATTTGTTTTATGGAAAAGTATGATAATAAATATATTTCATAAATAAAGATCAAGTCATGTATAGCAGTGCTTTTCCAAAGTTATTTGTAAGATTGATAAAATATTTTCAGTACAGCAGAAAACATTTTGCTATTTTAATGTTTCATTCGGTTCTTAAATTCAATTTTCCTCCCATACATTGAAATCGATACGGCAGAGCAGTAGTTTCAATATTTTAAAGATCATAATTAACGATGTGTGATAAATTTTAACCTCTCCACTGTCATATGTCAAGATCTTAATTATCGATGTGTGATAAATTTTAACATCTCCTCTGTCATATATATCATAATTAACTATGTGTGATAAATTTTAACCTCTCATCTGTCATATATCAAGATCATAATTATCGATGTGTGATAAATTTTAACCTTTCATCTGTCATATATCAAGATCAAGATTAACGATCTGTGATAAATTTTAACCTCTCATCTGTCATATATCAAGATCATAATTATCGATGTGTGATACATTTTAACCTCTCCTCTGTCATATATCAATATCATAATTAACTATGTGTGATAAATTTTAACCTCTCCTCTGTCATATATCAAGATCATAATTAACGATGTGTGATAAATTTTAACCTCTCATCTGTCATATATCAAGATCATAATTAACTATGTGTGATACATTTTAACCTTTCATCTGTCATATATCAAGATCATAATTAACGATGTGTGATACATTTTAACCTCTCATCTGTCATATATCAAGATCATAATTAACTATGCGTGATACATTTTAACCTCTCATCTGTCATATATCAAGATCATGATTAACTATGTGTGATACATTTTAACCTCTCCTCTGTTATATATCTGTTTCGTGTCGTTGAGTTGCACTATGGTGTTTCTTCAAACGAGCCAAAACCTATTGTGTATTTAACTGTGTCTTGTGTAGACTCGAATAAAGACTGAGTACACACAAAAACCTAGCTAGTAGTGGGCGACGGTAGATACAATATATTTTTTCTCATTACTAGACACTCAAGAACTGAAACTTGAAATGTACACATATTAAAAGAACATATCTTACACGCATATATTCATATATATCAAGTTGTTTCGTATTAAAATGGCACATTCATTTTTGTTTCATCCAGTTAGACCACTTGTCGTGGAAATCGTTCGAAGTAGTGAGCCATTCTCGGCAGAAAGTCCAGCCCAGGTTAAATGTTGGACAGCTGGATCCCGGCCCCCTGCGGTAATAGAATGGTTTAAAGGTAATCGACAACTGAAGACAGCTTCTTCTAATATCTCCAGTCATGGCAACGTCACTATCAGTTTGCTAGCTTTCATCCCTTCTGTAACCGACGACGAAAAACCCCTCTCTTGTTCAGCAATGAATCCTTTGATTCCAGACAGTACACTCACCGACACACAAACCTTAGACGTTCGATGTAAGTATATCGTCAAATTAAAGCATTCTTTGAATATTTGACATAACCATAGATTAAATTTAATCATCGCAACATAGAATGAATCTAATCATCACAGGAATTTTTGTTATTTGCTACGAAAATCTAAAAAAAATCTACACATCACCGATGTGATTGTATCTTAGGACACTTCATAAATTTCGATATGCAATTGTTACACTTTCACGAAAGCATGTCACGCCATCCCATAGATACTCGTTATAAATATATTTTATATCTTTACAATACGCCTTATTAACTGTTCGATATGAGTGTGGTCAAATCCTAACCCTACATACGTCAGATCATCCCATAGATACTCGGTATAAATATATATTTTAAATCCTTACAATACGCATTATTAACTGTTCGATATGAGTGTGGTCAAATCCTAATCCTACATTACGTTTAGTATTTTCTGTTGTATAAGTACAGCGTGGTTGTTGGTTGGTGGTTTAACAGATAATTTTATTTTATAATTCTGTACTTTTTAAAAATGAAACACCAAGAAAATAAACAAAAAAAAATCACCGTGACTGAATGTCAAATGTAACTATTTATATGCAAGTCACTGTAGCTAAACGTTTAACGTAAAGTTATGATTAGCATATTTTTACCGTAGATTTACGTGTTAATATACAAATTAGGGTGCCACTAAAAAATCACTTTTGTTATTTTCAAAATTTCACTTCATGGTCTTATGCATTTGCCTGTGAAACTAAATCACTGTAATTTTAAAGACAACCACTCAATATTTATTGGTTGTTCAACGAAGCTGAAATTAATGATAATACCTACGACACAAAAAGATTTAGATAATGTAACTTTTGCAAATTCAATGGACAATGTTTGACTTCTTCAGGTCTGGATTTTCCTGATGATGCTTCTTCACTTAAAGAGCCCCCCCCCCCAGTGGCACAGCGGTATGTCTGCGGACTTACAACACTAGAATCCGGGTTTCGATACCCGTGGTGGGCAGAGCACAGATAGCCCATTGTGTAGCTTTAAAGAATTGTTTGTTTGTTTTGAATTTCGCGCAAAGCTACACGAGGGCTATCTGCGCTAGCCGTCCCCAATTTATCAGTGTAAGACTAGTGGGAAGGCAACTAGTCATCACCACCCACCGCCAACTCTTGGGCTACTCTTTTTTCAACGAATAGTGGGATTGACCGTCACATTGTAATGCCCCCACGGCTGAAAGGGCGAGCATGTTTGGTGTGACAGGGGATTCGAACTCTCGACCCTCAGATTGTGAGTGGAGCACCCTAACCACCTGACCATGTCAGGCCACTTGAAAAAGGAACTGCTTTTGTTCTCCTGGTTGCTGAGGGCCACATTCAACACATAAATCAATGCGATGCCACGTTCGGCTTCATAATTCACGCTTTTGACTCTGAGCCTTGATGAAATCGTCGTTGTTCTTCCACGTGCTGGGATTTTGCTAGAGAAATTCCTGAGAGATAAGCAGCGCAACAAAGAACTTTTTGGAATTAAGTGGTACGAAGTCAGGCAGCTTCTCTTTTTTTTTTTTTTGCACAAGCTTTCCGTCAAGTTGAATACGCGGGGGAGATTTGCCATGTCTTTTCTGTTCCAAAGCTGTCATCATTGCCAATTTCATGTCTGCGGGAGCTTTGAAATCAAAGACACCTAACTCGATAAGCGTTTCGATCAAGTACCACAAATGGCATGAGAATGTGTTGATTGATGTCTTGGCAACAGATTTGTTTGTTTTCTTGTATAATACTAGTTCCTTCAACAGCTCCAAATCATTACAGGGGGCTGATGCAGGACACTTACAAGTGTACCTCACTACAGTTGGATCACAAAGATCCGAGTGCTCACGAACAATAAGGATAAACTGAAAATACCTTGAGAGAATACATCAGTTTAGTGATCCACCTAGCTCCGTGGAAAGCTCCAGAAGAGAAGATGTGGACGCCCTCTGCAGGTTCTTCTCTCTGAAATAGCAAAGCTAGTTGTAGCAGATCTTTTTAGTCATCTCTCTCTTGTCTTGCGGGAATTCGTGCCTTCTTCCAAAAGTGGATGACCTCTTTCGTCTGGCCGGTTCTCTTTCGAGTGCAAATGGAAAAAAAAAAGGCCAAACATTTTCCGACACATTGGAAGTTTGCGTCCTGTTATCCAACGTCACTCTCACCAACCACATTGGAAGTTTGCATCTTGTTATCCAACGTCATTCTCACCAACCACATTGGAAGTTTGCGTCCTGTTATCCAACGTCATTCTCACTAACCACATTGGAAGTTTGCGCCCTGTTATCCAATGTCACTCTCACCAACCACATATCTGCAAGTATTTGCCATTTTTACCCGAAAAAGAAAAACACTCATCATTGATACGAACTTGCATATTTATATAAACAATTCGGTGAAAATGATTCAGTAATACTAGTAATATGGCACCTCAGCTGATATAAAAACAGGGGATCCTGAGCAACATACAAATATTAACAGATTAGGATGAGGTTTTCAGAAGTTGAGTTTTACACCAAAAGTAACAAACTTGGAGAGTGAAATCCAAGAAAACTGAAACTTGAATTTTTCATATGCATTTAAGTGGTATCCTAATGCACGTGAGTATAAATGTGGTTCAAAATGTTTTACACTAGTGGTATAAATCCCTTAAAAATTAATTTATTTCAATACTTTTTATTTGTTCTATTCGGCCTTTGTGGATGTAGCTCACGATAGGCCTAATATCAGTATTCATGTTTTGATATACTGTATTCTCAGAACATTTTTTTTTTTACCTCGAACTCTAAATTGTTGATTGATGTTTGATGTTAACTTCTTACCTTGTATAGAAGGAAACTTGAGATTGGAATTATTTTTGTACGTGAATCGTACACGTTGATTCATAAACTATAAACTATACAACCAAAGAACGAAAAGATAAACATCACTATATAAGCACTGTCTGGTACATTCAAGTTGTACAGTGTAATAAATACCACAGCAAACGTTAGTGTAAAGAAGAAGGGAAGGATTAGAACTGAGGCTCGTTAATCTGAGTGTTGGTGTTCTGGTTTACCGAAATTTTCAAGTAACACTGTATTGGTTGAATCAAACAATACTGTAGGTAATTATTGTTGCGTGACTACTGCTTATGTTTCCATTGATATTTAGATTTAGTGTTTGAATATTTAAAAAGTGCCTTCGTTTATCAGTGATGTATATATTACATACATACACATGTGCATCTTAAAAGAGTGAGTAACATGTTAGATTCTAAATGGAAATATACTAAGCTTATGATTTAATAAATCGTTCTTCCTGTTGGCTCAGCGATAAATCTAAGGGCTTATTACACTACAAATCGTGTTTCGACACCAGCTGTGGGCAAAGCACAGATAGCCTGTTGCGTTGTTTCCTGCCTAACAAGAAATAAACAAATTAATAAATTGTACACATTTTGTATGTGTTCTTTAAGTGTTTATCATATGTTGAGAAACACTCAGTTTCATTCGATCACCCATAACCTTTCATTTCTTCAATGTGTTTTGAAACTGTAATTCTTGCATAAATATTGTCACACTGTTTTTTCTTATACTTAGTTGTATTAGTATCACTTTTCTTATGGTATTTATTTCTCACGTATGAACTAGATAAACCTCAGCTGAGTATTATCATGACGAGTCGTCCAGACAGTTTTACAGCGAAGGAAGGGGAGGATGTTACTCTTAACTGTAACATCAAAGCTAAACCCTCTATCACGACCGTAAGTTGGATTCTCGAGGGCCAAGACCTCTACTCCAATTTATCAGCTGGTGTCCTTATAAGAAATCAAACTTTACTCTTGGCTAGTGTGGATCGATCTCAAAGCGGAATATACAAATGTACTGCAACAAACACAGAAGGGAGGGGAGAGAGCGTTCCATTCAATCTTCGTATTCAGTGTAAGTTCATATATGCTACACATTCATCTTGTTAGGAACTAAAGATAAAGATGCATTTTATATTGGTAATCTATACATCTGAACATAATAACCGATAGAAACACATATATAACTAATAAATTCTTCATATTCAGTGTAAGTTCATATATTCTACACATTCATCTTGTTAGGAACTAAAGATAAAGATGCATTTTATATTGGTAATCTATACATCTGAACATAATAACCGATAGAAACACATATAT
>NW_013667606.1:84400-99503 GCF_000517525.1 Limulus polyphemus
AAACCTTATATGAACATAAAAGGTTATATGAACACAAATTATGAACATAAGTTAGGTTATATGAACATAGATTAAGTTATATGAACACAAATTAAGTTATATGAACACAAATTAAGTTATATGAACATCAGTTAGGTTATATGAACATAGATTAAGTTATACGAACACAAATTAAGTTATATGAACAGTTAGGTTATATGAACACAGATTAAGTTACATAAACACATTTTAGGTCAATTCAGGGCATAATGCATAAGTCTAAGTGGGTTAAAGACTGGATGTATATTTTATCTAAAGTTTGTTCAATGTTATAAGATACTGGTAGCATTTCTTGACTACCCTTTAACGCCTCTAGTTACAAATCAGTTTAGATGTTTACTGGTCATAATCAAGTGATCGTATTATATTCACCTAATATTTATTAAAATTTTAGTTATTTGAAATTACTATCTTGAATTTAACACCGGCCACCACAATATCGCATTAAAGTAGCTTATCAACCAGAACTCTGAAAATTAAATAAAAAGCTTCTCGCAGAATTATTTAATGGTTGTTTTTTTTTGAAGAAAATGGAAAAATTCAGGTTCATTATAAAACGTTTAATCTCGTCAGTACCAGTAGGTCTCGTTGGATAATTCAAGTCACGTGGTAATTAAAATATGATAGACATTTCATGTATTCAATAATTCATTGTCGATGTTTCACGTTTTACAAGCATTTTCTTTGTTTGTTTTATTTCGCCCAAAGCTACACGAGGGCTATCTGAGCTAGCCGTCCCTAATTTAGCAGTGTATGACTAGAGGGAAGGCTGCTAGTCATCATCACCCACCGCCAACTCTTGGGCTACTCTTTTACCAAGGAATAGCGGGATTGACTGTCACATTATAACGCCCCTACGGCTGAAAGGGGAACCATGTTTAGTGGGACGGATATTCGAACCCGTGACCCGCAGATTGCGAGTCGAGCGCCTTAACCACCTGGTTATGCCGGGCCTTAACATTTAAGCTTACGTTAAAAATATTAAAAAGGTTTGAACTAAAACAGTTTATTAAAATGCTGATAGTTGGAACGATATAGAATATCAGAATACATCATGGTGTAATGATTAAATACTTTAATATCAAACAGTAACATTTTGTTAATATTTTTATAGTTATATTTGATTTTATAGTTCTTTGATATAGTACATTTGGCCAAACAAACACTTTTGGTTTACAAAGCTATTTTTGCCAAATATTAGTAAACCTCTCTCTTTTATCAATAAAGACAACAAACTTCAGATAATTGTTTGTATATTCTACATGACGTTTCGGTTTAAGCCTTTTTTCAAGGGTCTGTAAACGTCACAGGTTACGAAACTGATTTAAAATTATAGCAACCGAAAAGTATATAAAACTACAACAATATAATGGGACGGTGCCCAATATAGCGTTATTGTCCTTATTGGTTAAATAATCAATGAGTAACTGGTGTGTCTAACAAATGTAATGTTGTAATAAAAGGCAAGACAACGGTTTCTACTAGTAATGCTATTTTAAAATAGAGAAGTGTGTGGCCTATTGATTAGTGTCGGGTTGTGTAACTGTAGGTCCAAGGTTTGGCCTTCTCCTTGCCGCTGAACACGTTCAACACTTCTAGTTGTGGAGACGTTATAATTGTGGCAAACAGTCCTGCTATGTGATTACGATTAGCCACAAGCGTGAAGTATGCTGTTAACTGAATTTTCTCTCTTTGTCAGCAGGGAAGTTATTTTTGAAATATAAAGGTATCCAATTTGGCAGTTTATCCCAGGTGTTGCATAAGGTGACATTCAGGTTAAGAATACAAAATATCAAAATTTCTGCTAAAACAATACAATTTATTATTATTACCTTCTAAATTTCGTTGTAAGATAAAGTCAGACTAACGTGTTTATTGAAACGTGTCTGACTGATAGTTAGTTTATATCGAGTTCAAATATCTTGAAGATTGTAACATAAATAGTATAACATGTGTAAAGGTATTTCATGATATAATTTTGAAAAACTTTATTTATCAATTGTAGAATGAAATAAGAACTAAATGAATAATGAAACGAACAGATTATAGGAAATTCAAATGTTATCTAATGCATGTGTGGGCTCTGTTATGGTGAAAATTGATTTCGGATCAAAATTTATCTTTTCAATATAAATACATAATTTACTTTTTAAATGTGCTCCTGATTAGAGTAAATATTCACATATATATCTCGTATCTTGTACTACCTATATTTATGAAGGTTACTGATACCCAATTTTGTATGCAACGATTTAGTACTTCCAGGAAACATGAAATATTTCATGTTTCGGAAAACTTTTCTTCTTTCCAGCGCAAACAATAAATTTTTAAACCTATTCCTGAATCTGACTCCTCAGGGAAAATTGTCTTGTTTTACATAAAATACATATTTATCTTTTAAGATCTTAAGTATCTATTTATATTTTGAAATGTAGTGCTAAATCATAAATATGCCTATTCTGACAAGTGTAAATAATCTTATACTCAGAAATGTTATTCAGCAGAATAATTAGTGCTAGACAGAAACAAATTTGTTCAGAGAGAAATAAAAACCTTACGTATATAATTATATAGTTAAAAACAAGTGTTCTCTTCATCAAGTTATCTAAAATATCACCCAAACTAAAATGGAAATTTCAAGCGCATGTAACTGTCTTGTGTTTGAGCATTACTGTTAAATAATCAAATTTTTCTGTTATGTCTTGGAAGAAGATAACTTAAAAAACTTAATGTAAATATATAATCAAGAAGAAAATAAGTTTTTGGGATTCAATGTAATACACAAATCGAGCGAACCACAAACAACTGAGCCCCCCCCCCCCAAAAAAAAAAGAAATATTCTTCACCTGAAAGTATTATTCGTTGATTTTGATTTTTTTTCGTATGCTTTTTCTCGGCAGTCTTCATTTGGAGTAAGTTTCTAACACCTTGGAAGGGATTTGATTGTAATACCTATGGTTAATATTTCACGACATAACACAAAACTATCATTGTAATACCCAATGTTAATATGTCACGACATAACACAAAACTATCATTGTAATACCTATGCTTAATATGTCACGACATAACACACAAAACTATCATTGAAATAAGTATGGTTAATATGTCACGACATAACACAAGCTATCATTGTAATATCAATGGTTAATATGTCACGACATAACACAAAACCATCGTTGTAATACCTATGGTTAATATGTCACAACATAACACAAAACTATCATTGTAATACCTATGGTTAATATGTCACGTCATAACACACTATAACACATATAGTGAGTTATTTCTCGTTGAGTTTATGATAATCACTCATCGCTAATTTTTATAATTAAAAATTAACTGCATTGGTCGTTTTCCTTAGATGCACCACGTTGTAAGGACAAACAAACGCTTGTTTTTGGAACCACAAGACACAAACCCGTAGAAGTACCCTGTGAGGTCGAAGCAGATCCACCGGAAGTGACGTTTAAATGGATTTTCAATAATTCCCGAGAGTCTTTAGATGTTGTAACTTTTCACAATTTTCTATTAAAAAGTGTGGCAACTTATATTCCGCGAACAAAATTTGATTATGGAACTCTGCTTTGTTGGGCCAGTAACACAGTAGGAACTCAATCCTATCCGTGTGTGTTTTCTGTTATACCAGCAGGTGGGTAAACCTCACTAAACAATGTTCATGAAATGTGTTACTTTTGAAAGTCCATATATATTTTATGTTTCAAAGATGAAAATATTTATAATAATTTATGCTTTATAATAACATTTTTATGACATTCACAACCACAAAACCTCTTTCATACTATATACTACCATATTTCTTTATATAAGAATCAAAATATAACATGAATTATGAGATAGTTAGCATTTCTGTTGAGTGAAATTATGAGTTGGCTGCAAATCGTGAAACAGTTTTTTTTTTTTATAAAATCGTGCATATTTCCTGAGGATTTATCCTGCACAATTTGATATCAGAAATGAAGAAGAAAATATAATTACGTATTGATAGATATGATATTCAGATTTAAATTTACACGCAATTGTTGTGAAGTTAACTTTTCATGCAAAAGAAAATTGTCACTTAGACTTAGGTTTTCTTGGATTTTTAAGCATTGGCTCAAGTGATTGATGCTTTAAAAAATCAACGGAGGCACTCCATTGTCTGTAAAATATATGCACTGATAAAATGGTCTACGCTGTGTTTCCTTTCTCTATTTTTTTCTTCAAAAAATCTATTTTTAAAAGATAGAAACTTAACTAGCATAAGAAACGCGATAATATGTAAAATAACAAAATCAATTCTGTAGCTAATGAATAATTCGACCAGTATGTTAATTATGTACAATAAAGTTATATGAAATAGCTAAACATTAATGATATTGTCATTGAAATCTGCCCTCTGTGGGTCAGCAATAAGTTTAATAAATTACAATGTTAAGAACCGGGATTGAATTTCCTGCTGTGAATAGAGCATAAATAGCCCAATGTTTAGTTTTAGATGAAAGAAATAACCAAGTAACTCTCGTTCAAGTCTACATTTCCAGAATAAAAGATTTTCCCCTACGCACTTTTAATTTCCCTAGGACCACCAGAAAAGCCACGTGATTGTAAAGTGTGGAATGTCACCGTGAACTCGGTTGAAATAACTTGCAAGCAAGGCTACAACGGTGGTTTGAAACAGCACTTTGTTATGGAAGTACATGATGAAAATTTACATAGCCTTCGTGCCAACCTAACCTCCTCTAATCCCGTGTTTCTACTAAGAGGCTTAGATGATGGGTCCATGCTGAAGCTAGTAATTTATGCCGTCAATGTGGAAGGTAAAAGTGACCGAAGTATCATTACAATCAATACAATCGCAGACTGGGTTGGGAGCGCTGGTAAGACTTTTTTCGTTAATTTATGAAACCAATTTATTTGTAAAAAAAAAGAGCTCCGGTTGAATACTGAATATCATGTTGGATTCAAAGTTTCTGTCACATCATCAAAATTTAATCAACTTAAGTGTTTCTGTTTCGTTTTTCTTAACACTTCGATACAGAGTTGCAGAGTTGATGGTATAATTGTTAAAAAAATAATAGATTTTTATTATATCTAAAAAAAATATATTTTTTAATTCAATCGTAATTTTTGGGAAAAAAAGAAATATATACATATATGTTTTCAACTTTTGTTTGTGTACGTTTTAGTTTTATCCAATTTAGGTAATGAATGGAACGTCACTTCCGGTCCATTATTGCTGATTGTTGGAGCTAGTATGATTGTCTTGTTAGTGATAGGCCTAAGTCTCCTTCTTGTCCTTAATATTCGTTCCAGAAAACAAGGCAGACCAAAAACAAGTAAATTTGGATATATATATATTTTTTAAATAGTAATTTTTCAATAAAATATACTATGGGGGAATTTCTTGAATAAATACAGAAGAAGTAATTTATAAACTACGTAAGAGTGGATTAACATGTTAAACCACTTCTTTTCGATGCTTTTATTTAAACAAAGTCAAATATATTTAAGGACATTGATATCTATTTTAGATAATAAGACTAGGATTAAGATAGAGCTAGATAAATATAATTATTTTTATTCTGTGTTGTAAATAAACTTGAAATTCATGAATTATACTTGTATAGCGTAGCACTTTGAAGTTGAAATAATTGTGTCAAAATACTAAAATCATTCATTATGACATTATGCTTTTCGTCAGATGCAACATAGCAATAAATGTTGCATTACTATTACGTGTCATATATTGAGTTCCTAACTTTAAACAGATTCTCAGTTCCTTAAATTGGTACAATCTGCTACTCTTAGAGTACAGAGTAAGAAATGATAAAATATGACTGATTTTTTTTATTTCACCATGTTTACATATATAAATAAAACAAACTTCACTTCTGAGATCAGATTAAGGTTCACGATTCAGACGAACGTGGTGTAAATTATGTCTATGAATTCAAAGTAGCGATCTTGTCCGTTAATAACTATCCTTAGTTGTAATATTTTATATTTTTAATGTCTAGCAACAAAAAATATCATAGAGTTACAAGCAGTAGAAGAAGAAGATGGATCGTTTTTCACAAAAGACAGCGGGAATTGGCTAGCGCCCTCATTACAAAATAACATTTCCCCGTGCAATAAAGAGGACTTATTAAACATTCAAAGTGTAAGTTTTCTATTCTTTGTTTTAGGAAAATATCACAATAAACTTTCTGTAACGTAATTTCACAATTTTAAAAACGAATAACATATTCGAGTATGTTTTTTTTAGTCGAAATTGTAATTAACAATAGCATTCTTTAAAACGGATTTGTTTCGATTTATTAGAACTGGACAGCCGTTTCTTAATTATTTACGAGTGGATTGTAAATGCTAATATTAACATTACTATCTTAGCAAACAATATTTATTGTCGTAATTCATAGTAATAATTTATTAGCAAAAATCAAAATTTTGTTTTGAATTAACATTCTACTAATTACAATTAGAATAGTATTTTACTCGTTCAAAATAACTAAATAACCACGGTTTATCACTTATTATTCTCTTATAGTCTTTTAAGATCATCACAGCTTCAATGTATGAGCTCAGGTCATGTATTTTTATATTACTTAAGTTTTAAAAAGATGAGTTGAGACAAAATTCATATAAGTCTATTTCACGGAATATATACAATGTACTTAATTATATGCTTTCAACACATTACGAATTGCAATCATACCTCAGTATGTTTTCATATAATAATGTTTTTTTTACTTTACCTTTGAAGGTAGAGAATTGTGTGTTGTTGTTTATAGGGCAAAGTTACACAACAAGCTTTCTTTGCTCTGGCTAGCCGCGTGGAATCGAACCCCGGTTTTAGCGTTGTAAGTCCGTAAAATTATTGCTAAAAATCGAGTTTCGATACCCTGTGGGGGACACAGCACAAATAGCCCATTGTATAGCTTTGTGCTTAACAACAAACAAACCCACCGAGGGACATTTTTATTCACCCCACATTTATATTAACATTCCCTTTTAATAGATTATTTATAGAGTTAAATTGATTAGCGTTTTTATTTGTTTTTCTTATATCTCTTTTAGTTTCTATTTTCACTATTTAACATAGAGTCGTATTTCGCCAAAAAGGTTTGAGCCTACTGCGTTTTTAATAAATTATTGTGATCCTTTTAGCGTTACGGTGCTTTAATATTTAGTCCACCTATTTTTAATTGACGTAAGGTCTAAAAATTATAGGTGGGCTTACAGTGACCACAAGATCATAAGAATTTATGGGTTAAAGCTATTAGCATAAAGTTGCGAAGTAGTTAGAAAGTTAATTACGTGTTTAGATTTAGTGCATATTTTCCCACAAAAACAGGGATGCTGGCAGATGACCCATGAACGTAGAGAAGTAGAAAGAAGGTTCCAAACATCTTGTAAATTAAAATGTATGATTTGAAATTAAGTCAAAGTTTAACTTGTGGAAAGAAAGAGTTAACTAATTTACGACGTTAAATTCTTATGAAAATTATTTGTTTGCTTAAGAAAGGGATGATAAGACTAACGGGGATTTTAAGACAATACAGGGTTATATTAATAGTCACAATTTTAGTTTTAAAAAAGTTATATGTTATAGTTTTCACAAAATGTAAGGGTTATCTAGAAGATCCTTGTTTCTTCGAGCGAAATATTTGTGAATATAGATTCAATCCTAAAACCAGCATTTACTTTAAATCTCCCAGATTTTTGATGCTATCTTCTATGTAACGGTTAGTTTGACATTAAATAGCTTGCTATCTTCTATGTAACGGTTAGTTTGACATTAAATAGCTTGCTATCTTCTATGTAACGGTTAGTTTGATATTAAATAGCTTGCTATCTTCTATGTAACGGTTAGTTTGACATTAAATAGCTTGCTATCTTCTATGTAATGGTTAGTTTGACATTAAATAGCTTGCTATCTTCTATGTAACGGTTAGTTTGACATTAAATAGCTTGCTATCTTCTATGCAACGGTTAGTTTGACATTAAATAGCTTCTCACAAATATCTCGCTTGAAGAAACTATTCAGATCTGCCTAATCTACTTGTTTTCCATGAACAACATATTCAACAGCTACTCAAACTAGGGGATATATAATAATACCCAAAAAAATGGAACAGAACGACACGCTACTCAAACTAGGGGATATATAATAATACCCAAAAATGGAACAGAACGATACGCTACTCAAACTAGGGGATATAATAATACCCCAAAATGGAACAGAACGACACGCTACTCAAACTAGGGGATATAACAATACCCCAAAATGGAACAGAACGACACGCTACTCAAACTAGGGGATATAATAATACCCCAAAATGGAACAGAGCGACACGCTAAAATGCGGATAAGCACAGAATGTAGTTTTATCACACAATAAAATCACCTTTTGTTTGACAATTAACAAATATAATACACAGATAATCATATTATAGATACCTTTAAGATTGAAACAGCAATAAGCAACATCGTATGTCTTTATTTATGTCATCTGAAACATATGTGGTTGCACGAAACAGTAAATATGATCCTTAGTAACGTAACTCTAATAATTTATGAGAGAAAGTAAACTGAAGAAAGTATAACAATACGTCAACGACACTATACCTTCTGTAGCCATTACTGAATAGGCCTTTCACTCAATACCAGGGCTCACCACGCCGGCTGAGATAAGACGACACACATACTGATGGTTGAGATGCCACTTTCATCATGAACTTTCATGAATAAGAGCTGATATGGTGTAAAGTAAATCATAATGATTAAGCGTATTTGTTATGTATTATATATGAACCATTATTAAGATAAGTATTAATAACACAATATTATTTAGTTATTTAAACACAAAGTATTTAATATAATTATCATTAGTTAGAAGAAAAGACGAATAAAGCATAAACAGCGTCAATGGTAGAAGACACCATTAGTAATTCTGAAAACAATGTATATAAAAATATGTCATTTCATTCACATTATATCTGCTGTATCCATTGCTGACAAGGCCTTTTACTCAATGTCAGGGCTCATCAGGCTGAACGTTATATTATTTAAGTAAATTGTTTTAGATAATTAGAATCTCAACGTTAATTTCAAAGTGTAAATATTCTGTTTGTTAATAGTTAAAAATAACCGAGAAATAGATAACAATATTACTTTTTAATAATGAACTACTATTTTGCAACAAGCTTAAAACAGATGCTTTAGCACGGAACAATGGTGTAAACCCAGAACATCTTTAACACGAACAATGGTGTAAACCCAGAACATCTTTAACACGAACAATGGTGTAAACCCAGAAAATCTTTAACACGAACAGTGGTATAAACCCAGAAAATCTTTAACACGAACAATGGTGTAACCCCAGAGCATCTTTAACACGAACAATGGTGTAACCTCAGAACATCTTTAACACTAACAATGGTGTAAACCCAGAACATCTTTAACACTAACAATGGTGTAAACCCAGAACATCTTTCACACAAACCATGGTTTAAATCCAGAACATTTTTCACACGAATAATGGTGTAAATCCAAAACATTTTTCACACGAATAATGGTGTAAATCCAGAATATCTTTAACACGAATAATGGTGTAAACCCAGAACATCTTTAACACGAACAATGGTGTAACCCCAGAACATCTTTAACACGAACAATGGTGTAAACCAAGAACATCTTTAAACCTCTAATATACCCTTATTATTACACCTTCAACCGCAAGTTATTATTTTGAAATTACATTAAATTTTGTATGAAAACATTTTGGGTTAACGAATGACATCAATTCAATGATAACGTGTTAAGTTGCCAGGAACTAAATATAAAACCCCTTTAAAACATTACAATAACGTCATCATCATAAACTCCTAACATCAGTTATTGTTTTATTTAAATAGTTGATTCACAATAAAATATACTCATTTCGATGAATAAATGCTGTTTTGCTACAAACCAACAGGAACAGACATTTTAGCACGGGACAATGCATAAAGATCTCGAACGCCTTTAACACATACTGCAACTCAATCATTGCAGTATTTAACCGCCTTTTAGGAATACGTAATCCTTTATAGGTAAAACAAATGCTTAAAAAATCTTAAACATCATGATATTTCTTCCAGTTATCACGAACTCTCTGTAACCAATAATCTTTTAATTTGTTTATTTGTTCGTAGTTATGCACAAAGCTACACAATGGGCTATCTGTGCTCTGCCCACAACAGGCATCGAAACCCGGTTTCTAGCGTTGTAAGTCTACCGCTGTGCCACTGGGGAGCGATAATATTTTAAAGGAACACGTAGAAAATTCAGGTGCAAAATATTCCAAACGATTATAACTAGTATAGCCTCATATTTTTGTATTCGTTGAATCAAACAACATGTTTTTATATTCCATCTGTTTTGCTCAAACTCCCAAATAGACAAGTTAACGCGAAACAACCCGTGAAACCACTCGAATATTTTTTTTTTTTTACTCCCAATTCTATATAATGGGTTATCTGCGCTATGGAATCGAACCGCAGATTTTAGCATTTTAACTCCATAAATTCACAGCTGACCCAGCAGGATACAAAATCGTTCGAACAACATGAAACCGAAAAAGCAACAACTATAAAATACGTTACTAGCTTCAAACTATATTTTTAGTAAATTATATAGTTTTTTCTCATGGAAAAATTGTACATGCTATTAAGTACATTCTTCTAATAAAACAACTAATTTTACGACGGCATCATAATATGAATTTTGGGTGAGACCCACTGGCGTTAGGTATTAGAGAATCCCTCTTTACCCGTGGACCCTGACATAGCCTGGAGATTATGGCCTTTGATTTGCAATCTGCGGGTTGAGAGCTGTAATTCCGTTATCGAACATGCTCACCCTATCACCAGTGGGAGTGTTATAATGCGACGATAAATCCTACTAGTCTCTGATAAAAAAGTACCCTAAGAGTTGGTGATGGATGATGTTGACTAGCTGCCTTTTCTCTAGTCTATCACTTACAAATCTGGAAGATAGGACAGATAGTCCTTGAGTCGCTTTGCACGAAATTCAACAAACTCTTCAGCCATCGTGCACGCTAAAAATTAAAAATCAATAAAGTTTCGTAGATTATTTTGATTAGACTTATAATTATGGATGTTTGTCTTAAATGAACTAGAGACATAGTGGATGATGTTTAATGTAGTTTGCCAAGAAGGTTTGTCACTTTTGAAAGATTGGTAAATGTCGAAGAACTCTTTTCCTGAGACTGTTTGTTTGTCGCGTTTAAGCGCACAGTTACACAATGGATTATTTGCGGAGAATAGAACCCCGGATTTTAGCGTTGCAAAACTCTTAACTTATCGCTGACACAGCGGGTGATATTTTAGTAACTTTGTCTAGAAGTTATCTGAGCGTTCACGTTATCTAAACTTGGGGTTAAATTAGATCATCTTACATTATTAATTTCCTGTTAAACAAGGGTCGTTGTAATTTTCAACATCATTGGTCAACGTTTTGCTCCCAGAATATTTTACACGAAATGTAGAACAATAGCATTTTTTATCCCATTGTATCTCATACCTTCCATCGTGTTTATGATTTCAACTTCCAATATAACTTATTAATATTGATTAAGTTGATTATTGCTGTTGTTTGTTATTAAGCACAAAGCTACATAAGGGGCAATTTTGGGGTATCGAATCCCGGTATCTAGTGGTACAAGTCTGCAGACATACCACTATGCCTCTAGTGGACGGCAGTATTGAATAACATTTCAAGCTGATGTCGTTTACAACCAAAATCTAGATTTGAATAGTTTCTTCAAGAGTATTATTTCTGAAAAGTTATTCGAAGTAAAAAAACTAAAAAAAAACCAACAACTATAAAGCTTCAATGGGATTCGAATCTTAGCCACTCTGTTAGCAAGGAAATAAATGCTGGATAAAAATGGGCCTGAGAAATAACACGATTTCAGTTACTATTTTTTTTTCTAACGAGGTTTTACCTTTTTTTTTTGTCACAAAGACAGTGTTGACCCGAAGAGAAGATTGGAGAACTTTGGAGCTACATAACAATTTGTAATTTTAAAGTTCAGATATTTGGAATAATTTGACGTAGCATGCAAGCCGTTAGAAATTGAATGTTAAGAGAAAAGTTCCTAAGTTTGAAATTCAGTTTCTCGTATTTGAAGAATAGGCGTAAGACTTCATTTCCATAACGTCGAAGTAGAATGCAGTAATAGATTAATCTGGGGGGGGAGAGACAATGACTAGAGAAAATCACGGCAGAACATGAAATCTCATTTATCTTCAGACTTTATGAAACTGTATAATTCCTTTATCAGATATTTATAATGACATACAACAGGAATAATGTGTTGTAAAATAAAACACAATACAAATAAATGTGTTCATACAAATAAGAAATGAACCGTATAGAAATCAAAGTTTAACAGAAATAGGAAATTGAAAGAAGAACTGGAAATGTTTCTTAGGAACATCTTAACTGATTCGATAGGTAATGAGATTTCTGCAATAACTGAGGAGTTGTTAGGCCTAGAAAGTAGTTGTGTGAGTTTGCGAAATGAAGTGGACTCAAAAACAAAGATATAAGAAAAGACATACAACACACAAAAATAGGCAGTATTAGGCTTCGTGCTTATTGTCTCAGTAAAGATTAAAGGCATAGCACATAATAACCATTATTTATATGGTTGGCAGCAAACATATACACTCACACAGTTACATTCAAGCCCTTCATAAACAGAATCAGCCAGCCAATAATATCCTCATTAGAAACCCAATCAGAGAAAAAGAGGTGAAATTCAACTGGGTATTTAAGCTGCACGGAAGGGTCAGAATCGAAAAGCACCGTCCGTACAAATGGGCAATAAAATATCGAAAGAGCACTCTGTTTGATTGCGTTTGGAATAAATCTACAGCACAAAGAAAGCTTTTCACATTTGTGTTTCCGCAACTGAACCCTCAATTCAAAAATACTAAACGCGTACGCAGAAATAAGTTTAATATTATTTAGCCCATCCATGTTTCTATATGTAACCTACTTATTTGGGATTTGTATTAACACTCTGTATAGTTACTTGTTTCACATGCTATATCACATATTATTGATATATATATATATGATTGCAGATTACGATGACAAATTTTTTAAATTCTAAAACATCCGATCGTTGAGAAAAGTCCAGCCCTATTACGTCTCAATATTCTATTGTTACCATTCCAACGTTATACTTGTTTCCAGTTCATGAGAAACTGGGTCTCTAATACATGAGGGATTCTTCAGACGTTTGTCCCTCGGTGGGACAGCGGTAAGTCTAGGGACTTACAACGCTAAAATTCGGAGATCGATTCCCCGCGGTGGACCAGCAGATGGCTCAATGTGGCTTTGCTCTGAAACTAACATACACTTTAAACGTTTAGTTTCTAGCGCCTTGCAAGCAATCATTTCAAACTTAATTAACTTAACAGTTACAAGTCGTAGTATCCAAGGTTCTTGAGCTTATCATTCCCGCAAATATTGATTTCAAAAACAAGAACTTAATATAATATAAAAAATTAAAATCACCGCCTGAACTGAAGATATATATAATGTTAAACTTCACAGACTTTTTCCCAATTGATATCTTAATAATATCGTCCTTAACAAAACTTATTAACAATAAAGATGTTCAACTAACTGAAATTGTAAAATCACACTAACAATTACTAATTAACTCATCCTAGAATGAACTATTTAAAGTACCCTATTCATTAAATATATATATATATTAACGTGGTTTCGGCCTGGGATGACATGTTAACGAACATTCTCGCCTTTTTCATGGTAGGGGTGTTATAATGTGACGATCAATCCCACTAGTACTTGGTAAAGAGTAGACCAAGAGTTGCGGTGAGTGGTGTGGACCACCTGCCTTCCCTATATATAGTCTCTCACTTCAATAGTCTTTGGTAAAGAGTAGACCAAGAGTTGCGGTGAGCGGTGTTGACTAGCTGCCTTCCCTATAGTCTCTCACTTCAATAGTCTTTGGTAAAGAGTAGACCAAGAGTTGCGGTGAGCGGTGTTGACTAGCTGCCTTCCCTATAGTCTCTCACTTCAATATTCCTTGGTAAAGAGTAGACCAAGAGTTGCAGTGAGTGGTGTGGACAAGCTGCCTTCCCTATAGTCTCTCACTTCAAAATTATAGACGATTAGCACAAATAAACAATTAAAGGTTTTTCCTATTTTAAACAGATTATCCTGATTTCAGAATGACGTAAACTAGATTAAAAGAACATCGCCCTTTGTCCATTATATAGATCCCTACACACCTGCCTTAAAAGCAATAGCAACTTGGATGTTGTCCGACTTCGCGAAGGCAGAGGTGTATTTATTTCCAACAAGAACTGATTATATCTCACAATATAGCTCAAGGAAAAACACGATGCATGTTAAGGGGCATAAGAAAACACTGGGGCATATCAAATAATACCTTCAAAGAAATTACATTTATGAATTTCAACCAGACATTCTGTATCGGTTCCTACGCTTGAAAATCGCTATCTTCCTAATACTTCTATTATGTTTTGTAACAGTCAACAATTTTGTAGGTAAATATTATATTTTGTTGAAAAACATTTTCCTCTTGCCTAATGCCGATCAAAAGCCATTTTTGATATAGGAGAGATATTTAAAGACTTTTCACCCAATAAGGTACACAAATCTGTCTTAACTACTTATTTTCTAATAAAAATGACTTACTTAATAGTTTTAATTCTGCGATAAGCTACACGAGAGTTATCTGCGTTAGCCATCCATAATTTAGCAGTGAAGGCAACTAGTCATGACCACCTACCGCCAACTCTTAGACTACTCTTTTACCAACGAATACTGAGATTGATCATCACTGCTGTTTGGTGGGACGGGGATCGAACCCGCGACCCGCAGAGTCGAGCGCCCCTAACCAAATGGCCATGTTAGGCCCACACTAGTTTTAACCGAAAATTCATTGAAATCTTTCTCCCACTAGACTTTCAGAGAATGATCACTCTGTTTT
>NW_013667606.1:100163-102906 GCF_000517525.1 Limulus polyphemus
ACCCATTTAAGCCGTCTCCAGCCATTATTAGTCTCAAAGTGGGTTCCTCGTCATCGAATAATAAGGTTATTGATTTTAAATGAGCATTCTCTTCTAACAAAAGCATTCAGTTATTTTAAACTAACCGTAATTTTAAATCTGAGAATACTATTACATTTATTTACATTTGTAAACATATTTCAGCTTCCTTTCTTTTTGTATTAAGTTCATTTATTGACTTATATTAACTCTGTGCTATTGATTAAGTCTGTGCTATCTATTGACTTATATTAACTCTGTTTACTTGTTTTGTGTATTATGTTACGTATGTCTGCGGACTTACAACGCTAGAATCCGGGTTTCGATACCCGTGGTGGGCAGAGCACAGATAGCCTATTGTGTAGCTTTGTGCTTAATTAAAAAAAACAAACAAACAAAACAAAAACAATTATGTTACGTATTTTCGAGTAATATTATTATAGATCCCCAATAACAGAATTATTAAATTCCGAAACATCCAAAGAATATTTTTTTTTATGTTTGTTGTAGTTTCCTATTGTTAATTAGACTAGGCAATGTATCACTAGATAAACCAGACTTACTGTTTTCTGACGAAAATAAAACTAGATTAGGACAATCTTTAATTTTCAAATCATACAGCACGAGTTTGTTTAATCTTTGTCGTACCTTGAGTAAACTGTAATGATAGCAGATGTGCAGTAGAAGATATCCCCCCTTGTACAGAATACGTGTAACTCTGTGTTTGTTGTTAAATAAGCTACAGAATCAGCTATCCGTGTTCTGCCCACCGTGGATATCGAAACCAAATTACTAATGGTAATACTAATATAACAGAATAAATAAAATATCCTAGTTTTATTGTCAAGAAATATCCCAAACAGCTATGGTAAAAATAAATAAAGACATTTAGTCTTTCTTAACTAGTTGTTTTATGTATCGTTTTATGGAGATAAATATGCATTGAAATACATAATTTATAGCTTTTACTTAAACCTTCGATTGTGTAACCATTGAAACTTAGCACTACAATGTTACTTATCGACACATTATACTTGTATATTTATTGACAAAACATGTTTTGCCATAAATTTATAACTAGCTTTAAGGACAAAGTTTGAAGACTCCTTGGCTAAGCTGTACGCCTGATAGCGGAGTACAGATATCCCATTGAAAAAGCTGTGTGGTTAACAATAACCAAACTAAATAAGATTAAACTTGAACAGTGTTTGAAGCTTATTATTATTTAAGTTGCGACGAGTGTGTAGAAGAAACTACTTAATTTAAGAGTAATCAATCACTTTAATGTGTTCCTTAATAAACTCTCTATTCCGATTAACTTTTGTTTCTAATTTTGAATATGATTTTAATCTTTAGGATGGCCACTGTTCAAGATATTTAAGTGAAAGCTCTGCTCTTCATTCACAAGTTGAAAACAAACAAACAGTTAAATCTTCCAGTATTCACTGCGTTAGGCACAGAGATTCATCGTACGACCGACGAGGGATTCTTTTGTCGGAAGTTTGAAATACACAATAACAGTTCACAAGAAAGAAATTGTTATAATCAAAACAGGACATAAAGAATTGACTTCATATAATTTTAATATACTGATTAATTTACTTTAGCATAAAAAAGGATTAATATGTTGTTTTTTTATAACTCGGACTGATCATTATGGGTTACTCCAATCCCACAGGGATTCTTATGACAAGATATTGCACGAGTTAAATTATGTTATTTATTTTAGGTAGCAGATGTATTTTAAAAATTGTTAGTTACATGTGTATATTGTCTCCTTGTTGCATCGTTGGTACATTGTCGATAATACAACGTGTATATTTTAATGTATTTCATACATCATAAGATGTTTAGGTTGTTCTCTACAACGGTTTTTTTGCAATTGTGTAATCTGTTTGCATTAAAAATTGAAAAATAGTTATACGTATACATAGACAATAAAAAAGCTATATTTGGATTAATTTCATTTTAAATTAGATGTGATGTAACTGGATAATCAAGAAAATAATAAACTGTATTAATTTACAAAAACAAAATTGTGCTTATGTAATCCCATCAGTTAGTATGTTTTATAACCTAATGCGTAAATAAAAGTTTGAAGCTGCTGAAAATTATATTTCAAAATAAAAATTGTTTTACAAAACATTATTCGTAAAGTGTAAAAATATAGAAATGTTTATACATGCAAGAACAAGATTATTTGTGTACTAAGACGATTAGAGCTCGGACTGCTTGACGTTAAAATAAAGTGTGGTCTTGTAAGGAAACCTAAAAGCAGAAGCCAAGCGTTCTGATAAAGGTGGTTATAGATGTTCTTGCTAAAATATGATATATGACACCTTGGCAAAAAGATTCTTCGAGTGATGAAGAGGGAATCATCAATCGTACTGATCTTCAAGGCTGTTCTAACTCATAAGATATGACACATTCCACGATTTTTCACTTTTTTTTTCTGTTTTATATAATGTATAATCCATTTTTTTCTTGGCATATTGGAGAAAAAATGACATGTTCCTCAGAAGTAGCGTAACTTTGAGCAAACTGAAGAAAAAATGCTACAAGGCCTTCAGTCATTCACAGTTCATTTATTCAGTTAGTTCTGACCATAATGAATATTTCAGCTTCGTATAAAATACGTTTGTTGGAATATGGATTTTTCTATGGGAACATCATTGTGTAAATACAATTTAAAACTGTCTAGTAGGAAATAATTAACAAGATAAAA
>NW_013667606.1:103729-111116 GCF_000517525.1 Limulus polyphemus
AACAAGATAAAACATTTATTGATTAAATGAGATGCAGTCGATGTCTTTGTTCATTTCATTTTCTTCAATGTAAGTAGTGAGAGTTTACAAAATTATTTATCAGTTTCTGGAAAATCTGACAACTAAACAAGCCTCTTTATCTCAGAGTGAACATTACATTTTATAATTTACGAATCAGATATTTTTTTACCAACCAGTTATCAAAATCTAAAGCGTGTAAACGTGTATTATTCAAAATCAGATTGTTAAAAATACATATAAGTGATGGATTTTTCAATGATTGCGTGTTCCATAACTTCCGAAGATTATACTTTGGTAAATTAACATAAAGTTTACTATTTCAAATGGATATGATTTTATTACTAGTTTGGATTGGAATTTAAACTATATTGAACTATATTCATAATAAAGCATTTTACTTATGACGAATATGTTTATAAACCTTTAATGTATTTCTAACAAGCAACCTGTGAAAGTACATACTTCATGAACATTTTCATTCAGTAGTCATATAAAAACATGAAATGAATGCTGTCGTTGAAAGGAATCATATATGATCCATACACCACTAAGAATAACGCAGATTCTCAAACCCTAAAATACGACAGAAAATTGTTGGTTTTCTGAATATTTAACAAGAATACAATTTTGCTTCTAAATCCAAAACACAAAGACAGTTGTTGGGGTAAATCCTGTACTTAGAAATTCAAATGAATCCTTTTATCCTCAAATTGCATAATATGTTAATACTGTTCTCAATCATTGGTGTTCACATACTGTATCAATAGTGAGTTTCTGTTTGTTGTTTTTTCTCACTTGCAGCACTAAAAATATTCAAAGGGACTTCCAGTTGTTTAGAGGGATTAATTACAGTATTGTTGTATTCTTTATTTCTCTGTGTAACTCATATTTTATTAGAGACCCTCTTAAGTAATAAAGTTGTGGATCAATAAACAGTAAAAAAAAAAAAGAGTAGAAAAGCCGAAGTGATTGAAACACACTGACAAAAAGTATAACACCTACCGTGTAGTAAACTTAATCGAAATAGCTTGCTATTACTTCGTCAATGCGTAATTTGAATTTGATTTTTTTCTGCCTTTACTTAAACGATGAAGTAAAAATAGATCACTTGAGAAACTTAATAAAAAGAAAGAAAAAAAAAGCGATTACATAGTCTGATGAAGAAACATGACATCATGTAGGTGGAACAAAAGTAAGTATATGGGGGAAAAATGCTCATTCTAATTATTTCGAAATGTAGTTCAGGCCAGTGATGAACGAAGTTTCGTTCAAAATAGAATCTGCTTATTAAAAGAATGGATTTCCAAATTCCATTTTAACATTTATCTTAAAAGACTGAGGCCATATCAAATCAGTGCAACTGGAGAATTCATTACTGCAGATCAAACTTATCATATTATAGGAAGCAGTATTGATCGTACAAAAAATAGACCTTTGATATATATATATATATATATATATATGTAATATTGATTTTGAAAGGCTAAAAATAGATTTTCAAATTATTCATTAATTTACGTTCACTATTTTCACGACTTAACTTATTGATTCTAATTACTAACGTTAGACATCGATTAGAAAATAGCAATATGACATATTTTCATAAAAAAATAAGACGTATTGGTATGTGATTACCCACTCCTCGAACAAAAATGACTTGAAAATAGTTATTGCCAATATGTGAAATTAACTGATTGAACATATGAAGATAGGGATAATTTAATCACTTTAAAATAATATGATTTTGAAATATATTGAAAAGGAATAATTGAAACAGATGAGGCTGGAAACATTTAATGTAGAAATATAATTTTTACTCTATATGTTTGGAAATATGACATTTACTAAGCCACACACATTTAACATAAATTATGATGTTGAAACTTTAACATAAATTTTAGTTTAGTTTTATTAGCTTTGATGTTGAAGCTTTAACATATATTTTAGATTAGTTGTATTAGCTTTGATGTTGAAACTTTAACATATATTTTAGTTTAATTTTATTAGTTATGATGTTGAAACTTTAACATAAATTTTAGTTTAGTTTTATTAGTTATGATGTTGAAACTTTAACATAAATTTTAGTTTAGTTTTATTAGCTTTGATGTTGAAGCTTTAACATATATTTTAGATTAGTTGTATTAGCTTTGATGTTGAAACTTTAACATATATTTTAGTTTAATTTTATTAGCTTTGATGTTGAAACGTTAACATATATTTCAGTTTAGTTTTATTAGCTTTGATATTGAAACTTTAACATAAATTTTAATTTAGTTTTATTAGCTATGATGTTGAAACCTTAACATAAATATTAGATAGATTTTATTAGTTATGATGTTGAAACCTTAACATAAATATTAGATAGGTTTTATTAGTTATGATGTCGAAACTTTAACTGTACTTTATCTTTATCTGTACATTGACATTCGTAATTTAGAACTGATAGACTAGAGGGCAGGCAGTCAGTTCTTCTTTGTTGAATTTCGTGTAGAGCTACTCAGGGCAATCTGTGTTAGCCGTTCCTAACATAGAAGCAATAGATTAAAAGGAGATGGCTAGTCATCACCACCCACCGCCAACTCTTGGGCTACTGTAATCGAATAGTAGAATTAACTGTCACTTTATAACGCCCTCACGACTGATCAAGTGAGCATGTTCGGTGAAGGGAACCAAACCAATGATCCGAAGATTGCGGGTCGATCGCTCAGGCCATGCCAGGTCAGGCAGTGAGCCAACAGCATCCACCGCCATCTCTTGTCTGACAGATTAAACTTTCACTCGTATAACAATATACATATATTGCGTAAATATTGTCAAGGCAAGCAATTTCATATACATTTTGCAGAATAACATAAATAATGTTTTAAATTGTAATCCGATGTCTGTGAAACTGTAAATAATGTTATAAAGGCTAAAAAAAACAATATATAATATTGCTTCATCACAGTCGTCAGTAAGATGTGTATATTCATTAGGTCTATTATTCAAAATTTGCTACCCCAGAACACTAGAAACCGGGTTTCGATACCCGTGGTGGGCAGAGCCCAGATAGCCCATTGTGTAGCTTTGTGCTTAACTTTAAACATTTTTTCATCTTTCAGTCATCCCACTTGCCATTTTGTGTGAAATAATCAAAAGAAAAACTTGAAAGTTTTATTAAGTTAATTTAGTTTTAGTTAATTTTAAGTTATTTTTATATTAATTGTACACAAAGAGAAAATTAAAATATTTCATAGAAAAATAACATGAACAAACGAGGAATTAAAAACATATTAATAAATTACCATGGTAATTTCTTAAAAAACAATCATGTTACTTAACAAACCTGAACTGTGGTAGGCCCTACATTAGAAAAAAATATTAATTATTAAATTGGTTTTGTAAAAATTAAAAAGTATCATTGAGAGATTCGGTTAAGAACTAATATTCAATACTTTGACCGGCATACATATCATTAATATTTGGACATGTAATTATAAACATTCTGAAGCTTATGGATCAATAGAAACTTATCGTTGGCAAATGTCGTTTATTCTGTGTAAAAAAAGTATATAACTTACATGGCAAATTACGCTTGTTATAATGTTATTGAATATTTTAGTAATTGTATTATCCTTAATCAGAGGATTTTTCATTTCAGCTTTTCGCATCACCTTCATTCTTAATGTACGTATTTCTTCTGTTTCAACTGTTATTGCTTTCACACTTTATTCAGTTCAGATATTTCCCACGTAATAAATTTAACACTATTATTATTTACGGAATTTGCGACACTATTAATACAATGTGGAATATACCAATGATGTTGTTCAACAATAACTTTCAAGGGATTCTGTAGATCACGATATATAAATACATGTCCAAGTGAAATAGTAAAGCCCTGTTGTTTTAGTGATAATTGAAAGGCGGATAGGGTTGTCATCGTTTCAAAATAACTACAGATGACGCCCTGCGATCATATAACAAATGATAAAAGTAACACCTGAAGGCTGTCGCGTACAATTTTGTGTGTTACTCATATTAATTAATATAAACTATAGCATAAAACAAACTACCTAGTCCATTCAAAAAACAAAATTAAACTACTTGCCTTTTCTCTCGTCTATAAAATATTGTCGCTATAAGAAGATAGCCCTCAATTAAGTTAATAATTTAGAAAAAAAAAGTATTAATAAATCCAACAGGCACTTCTAGGGTTCAAATAGAGGAACCTATAACAAGACATCAAAGGATAAATGAATATCTTTAACTTGTATATAATAGGCAAAAGTTCGATTTAGAAATTATATAAACATCATTGTACAACGACAACGAAAATAGTTAACTGTCTTTTGTCATCAGCTGCTTGTTTCTTGTTGCAAAACTTAGCTTAGCGGTAAGTTTGAAAGTATATACACCAAAATTCGTGGATTGATCACTGCGGTGTATAATGCAAACTTAGCTCATTGTGCAGCTTTTAATTCAATAACAAAAAAAACAAATGAATCTTCATTTCTTAAACAAATTTGTTGACTGGTACAGTTACTTTATTTCACTTAAACACATTTGTTGACTGGTACAGTTACTTTATTTCACTTAAACACATTTGTTGACTGGTACAGTTATACAAAAGTTATCTTAACTGAAGAGCGTATAAGTGTTAAACTATGATTAAAACAGAATATACGTACAAAATATTCATATTTTTGCTTAAACCTTTAGAGATGGCCCTCTACCGGCTACGTGATCTATTCACAGAAACAACCGCAGCATCGTTTAAATGATTCGCACTTAACGCTTTCGTAAGTGAAGTCGTATGTAAGAAGATGTACAACGTCTGTGTGTTGTGTGCAAGCTCCAAATTCTCCACAGGTTGCATTAGGGCTTCTACCATGGAGTACAAAAAATAAAGGTTAAATAAAAGGTTCGTTTATAAAAGAAAAGAAAATAACTATTTCTCTGAGTACTATTTTCACTTGAAAGCTATTTTGTTGATCAGTGTTGGAGAAAATATATTATATTATTTTATTTTATAAAAATTCTAAATCACATGCACTTGTTTGTTCTATTAATGTTTTGTAGGACAAAATTTTAAGCTAAAACAGGGTTAGTAGTTAAATCTCTTTCAAAATGCTTCATTTCAATCAAATTTACACATATATATATACAAATCCTGCTTTTTTCGTATTTAAAGTCAAATAATATGTTTCACTTGCCATTTTAAATTCAGTTAAATTTTTCGTTAATGCATCTTATTATTATTTGACCTTTTAGTCCATAGTTTTAGAACAATAAATAAAGTTCTCCATTCTTTATAAACGATTAGCTTCAAAAACAATTGCAGTATTGGTTCATTGACACGTAACTAAAATACATTTTTAAATAACCATAACTCACCTATAATCGATATAAATAAATAAACGTGGAGGGTTTTTAAAAACTGGTGGCACTTCCTAGAGCAATAATTCTCGGTGAGTATACAAATGACATCATGGGATACAGGAAACCATAGTGTTCAAAAAGCTCAATGTAGCCACCGAAAAATCAAGATTAAGTTATAACTAGTGCGGGCTCTCATCATATTCATACACTAAGATTATTATGCATCAGCGCCCCCTTTATTTAATTAATAAATTAAACGTTTTCAAACTATTGATGGTGACTTTCAGAGTTGTCAGTCCGAGTTACTCAACTTTTCTCATTACACATTGCACATGAATTTACTAATCAACCTGTATTGTGCTTTCTTACTTATAAGGTTGTGACATAAACAGTTGTTTTTATTGTCTGCAACTCAGATAATGAACAAAGGCTGCCACGCCCTTTCCGCTGTAACATGTCTCTTACTAAGTGGATCTGCTAGCAGGACTGGCTTTCTATAATGTTAGTGTTTGTACACAGGATTGTTTGTTTTGAATTTCGCGCAAAGCTACACGAGGGCTATCTGCGCTAGCCGTCCCTAATTTAGCAGTGTAAGACTAGAGGGAAGGCAGCTAGTCATCACCACCCACCGCCAACTCTTGGGCAACTCTTTTACCAACGAATAGTGGGATTGACTGAAAGGGCGAGCATGTTTGGTGTGATAGGGATTGCGAGTTTAGGGCCTTAACCACCTGGCCACAGAGAAAGGTTTGCATCGAATAAGCACAGTTTTAAAACATGTGATTCACAATGGTTGAATTAAGAACTTTAGTAGGAACTTCTCATGTTGATAACTTCAGTAAGAATGTTTGAGGTTTGCCCCCCAATGGCACAGGGGTATGTCTGCGGACTTAGAGCGCTAGAAACCGGATTTCGATACCCGTGGTGGGCAGAGCACAGATAGCCCATTGTGTAGCTTTGTACTTAATTCCAAACAAACAAACAAATGTTTGATTTTGACCCAAATACGTTGTGCTTTTAAACTAATAAGAAAAAGCACAATCTTAATAACCGTACTAAAGAACGATGCTTTAACGTGACAATGTGGCTTTAATCTTATTCCATCTTTATGGATTATGTACCTTGAATATCCCCAAAAATGACTATATCCAGATGAATTTCTCACATTAAGATCAAAATATGTTACATTACAAGGATCAAGGGGATTTTAAGGATCACGTATAACCCTATACTCTTATAGGGTTACCTTTTGTACTCAAAATGATATTTTGTGGCTCAATGGCTTGCCTTTGGAGTCCATGAGTTTGCTAGTATGGCTGGAATCTGATATCTTTAGGACAAAGGACAAATTATCTTAGTTGCCAGAAAATACTATTAAAAGTTAAAATTTCATTTTTCATTTGAAACAAATATGATTCAACGTATTCCGCATGACGAGGTACAGTAAAGTACCACTTATGAAGATGTTTAAAACATTTCTAAAAGGAAAGGATTATATGTAATAAAATCGAGATTTGTCTAAAGCCTTTATTCTGAGTAACATGTTTTTTCGATAGACTTTTAAAATATAAGCTTATGAGAAAATTCTAAAATTATTTTAATAAGTTAATATTTATATGTGTGTGATTCTAATTACATAGCGCGGTTTAACCATAAATTACATAAAGTAGGATGGTCAGGAATTAAACTACTGATCATACAGATCTTAACTTTCAAATAAAGCCTAGAGATAACTGAACAAATTAGGGCAGACTAAGTTGTAAAGAAACGGATTGTAGTAAAAAAAATCAACTGTCGATAATAAGTAAGGAAAATTATTTTCTGCCGAGTCTTCACCCAGAAGAGCGAGTCTGAAGCGAAAACATTTTTATCTTAACCTTTCTTACCTATTTTATAAAGTTCAATCTATTTAAAGGGCTAGAAAATAAAGGATAACAAAAGATAAATTATTTGATTACCTATTTTATAAAGTTCAATCTATTTAAAGGGCTAGAAAATAAAGGAT